>NC_060211.1:16294642-16595357 GCF_021130785.1 Homalodisca vitripennis
ATCTTTTCTTGACGGTGGAAAAAGGCAAAGTCAAGATTGGCGTCGGAAATATAATTCACCCGAACCACATACAGGTTCAAAGATTACGAAGAAGCGCGTAAAGCTACGCGTAACTGCTGATTATTTAATAGTCGCATAGAAAAATTTTAATATTTAGGTCATGTATCGGAATTGGACTAATATTCATATATATATATATATATATATATATATATATATATATATATATATATATATATATATTTAAAAATAATAATAGATAACTTTTTCATTATATTTTGGTTTATGCTAATAAAACATATGTTTAAAATTCTAATAATGCTTTTAACAGAATTTGTTTGCTAAATCTGTTTTGAAATAACCTGTTTAAGACTTATAAAATCAAGTAAATAAGGAGTAATCTCCATCCGGTATTTGCACGATACCTTGAGAACAAATTTAAATTCTACTTACAGTAAAAAATCTATTTAAAATTACATATCACACACTCTTATTGTATTTATATGTTAAATTTAAACTCAAAGATGGGCAACCGACATTTTAAACTGACCACAGTAAAAGTTAACTTACTGTGTTCACACGTACTAAAAATTAATTGCTAATTTATAGTTTCTATTGCAGTTATTATTATATTCCATATTCAATACACAAAACGTATAATTGCTGAACGTACGCCAAATGATATATGAATTACTCATACACCGAACTTTAATCAATCATTTTTTTATTGCGTTTTGAATTATACCATTTAATAAACCTCGTGATATGATTCAGTCATATTTCTGTAAAGCATTCTGACCGGAGTAATACAATTTTGTCTGTTTTCAACAATAGTCAGCACACATTATTATAAAACTTGTCTACAGACGGCTGTCACCTGAGAGTTGAGAATCAACATTTCACTAAAGCGGGAGTAGAACGTGATATTGACTAAGACTGATGTATCTTGGCCTGAAAATGATATTGTATTTGTATTGTGTACATAATACGTACTGTCTCGTGTATACAATATCAGTTATACTTAAAATCGAAATATGAGATAATAGCATAAACACAACGTGAGAAATAAAAAGTATGAACATGTAAATTGCTCAATAATTCTGAAGTGCATGAAAATTATCATATACCATAGGATATACACGTAATGCATCGGCAGAGCTGTCTACTTTAACGTTGCATTATGAATAGTTCATTCATGAAATCAGCTCATCTACTGATTAGTCGACCTACTGTTGAAGGTATATCACATTGGTGACCTACTGTTGACGGTATATTACATTGGCGACCTACTGTTGAAGGTATATCACATTGGTGACCTAAAACGAAATCATGAATCGTTTATGAAATTATATTTCTTCATCAATAAGCCATAGAATATTAAATCTTCTAATAAATACAAAGTAATATAAATATGTCACTAGCTTTACATCATTTCTCACTTTAAATATTGATTACAACCAATTTCTCCCACTATTATGTCTTCCTACCTATGTGCTTCTATTGATACACATAAGTATCTCTTTTTACTAATTAACTTTACTAATACTTTATCTGATTGTTATGGTTTTTAACCCGATGTAAGTAATGATTTACTACAGTGTTTTTTTTATTATTTACTAGGACAAGAAGCTGGGTAAAACCTTTCACTGAACACCTAAAAGGTCTGAGGTTTCTGGTTTTCAGGATATTCAGAACGATTAGGGGGGGATTAGGATGATTGAGATCCCATAGGACGGTCTCCATGAGCAGGGATAGAGGGCAATGTCTTAGGCATGCAGTTTCCCAAAAGTATATAATTCATAATACGTGTTTATAATTCTCTAATGGTAGTTGGTTAAACGACTTTGAAAGTCAAAGAGTTTTGTACAAAGACCTCTTAAATTACTTCGGTACCAGTTCAATTTGCCTCTTGACATCGTAAAATGGCAATTCCAAACTAAATTTCCCCTTTGCTCTACCATTATTATATAGAAAGGCAACTACTATATTCTTATCTTTTTAAGTTGTGATGTACAGTGTTTTGTGATATTTTATGTGTTTGGATTACTTGGTATTATTAGCTGAATTTTAAGTTAGTAATTATATTAGATCCATTACAACTTGAATTTAGTAAAGTTATTTATAATTGAGTAATTCACAAAATAAAAGCTAACATATAATTTAAAGCTTCAAATATAAAATTCTAAAAATCTCTTAGCAAGCTGATCAAAGAAAAATAACAGGCAAATATAGACATTTTATTATTTATATCACAAGTTAATTGTATAACATGGATATATTACACAACAGTGTGTTAATTTCCATGTGTAACTCAGTTATATTAAAAATGTATATACCATTAAAACACACTATGTTCACTAAAGTAAGTGGCTGAATGGAGATTTTGGCAAGAAATAAGTGTTCAGATATTATACCATTACATAGTTATATAAATGTCGGTCATTAAAACATACATACATTCTTAAATATAAAGTTAGTTTATGGTACCTTTATGCAAATTGAGGGGCTGTGGTATAATGGTAGCGTACTCAGCCGGCAAGTGATATGAGTTCGAGTCCCGGCGGAACAAGTACTTTTTGTGATTTAATGTTTACGGTATTCAAGCCGTACACTAAACTCTCAGGCGGCTCATGACACCCCCTAGGGTCTTGCCTGTGGAGTTGTATCACCTAGGTGCCGTCAAACCCACATGCATGCAATGCCTAGTCCCTGAGTGCCCAGGTCTCTGAAAGTGTTCCCTTATCTATATATCAAACTAAATTCTTGATTTAGTAAATAAAAATCTAGTTTTCCGGTTTTTCTGACTTTTACTTTCGCTACATTTCTAATATTTCTACGTGATTTATTGGTCATATTTATTTTTATTTACAAGAAAAAATTGGCAATTACCAAGTAGAAGCAAGTTTAAAGGACATTTTACCGAAACAGTAAACTACTAACTACACTTTACACTTAAATTGGAAGAAATTACGCTTAGGAAAGGTCCGACATTTAAAAAATTGGAATTTGAATTCTTAATATAAACCACATACGTGTTATTGTATTAAATAAAAAAGATATTTTAAATAATATAAGCTTCTACGTACTTATTTTTTAATACAAAAAAAACTACTGAAAACTTTAGAACTATCGTAATATAATCTTTATAAGTACCGATTTGGGCTCAAATTGTATGGTAATTAGTTATTGTAACAACTTTAATACAACTTTAAGTCATTCTTAACTTTAATTAGTTCTTATAGAACTTAGAATATAAAACTGTACAACTGTGATAGTGAGGATTTATGATTAGAAACTTGTCGTGGCAAAAAGTTGTGACTACTTTTCCCTACGGAAACAAAAATATAATTAAAACAAACACGATTCATAAAATAATACAATAGGCTACATACAAAAAAATACATAAATAATACATTATACACTATTAAAATCATGAACATCCAGTTCTAAAGAAAGCAGATTAACAGAGTGTAGTATATTTAACCAAAAATAACATTATTAGTTCCAGTTTCGGAGACAATACTAAAAGCGAATGCCTGTCACTTTATTGTTTTTTATCTGCATTTACATGAGACCCAATATGAAACTGTTTTGTTACTCTAAAAAAATCACGTCTCATGACGTCAACGTGTCCAAAACTCAATAACAGAATTTTATTACTTTTTAATCTTTATGGAAATTATTTTAAGGGGGTATGAATATATCTTTCAACTAAGCCAACTAAAACTTGTTGCAACACACAAACGTCCATGAGGCTAAGAAATATTATTGAAGGAAATACAATTCTGCCCAAACCCTTCATAAACTATGCAAAATGTCCTGAGTTCGCATTCGCCAATAGAAGCATTGTCTGGGGAACGTGAACTTGGTATGTGTATTGCTAATTATTCATTCACGAAGTACGCTCTGAAAAGTGTGCCAATAAATATAATGTTGCTTCATAAAACTAGTTATATCACTAGAATCCATTAGTGATTATAAGTGCAAGTTAACTTTCCCCTTAAACTTACAATGGAATACCGTCAGTTATGATTTCTAAACTCTAACAGCTTTATGAACTTGCTTTCAATTTAGCTTGTTAACTGTGTCAGTATTTAGCAACAATATTTAGTGGGTAATTAATTATTAGTTTCACTCATTTAATGAAACTACAGTTACAGTACAACACATACCCGCTTTAAGATTCTAAGTATTTTTGTAAAACTGTAATGCTAAGAAACTCACAAAATAAAAATAATTCGTATTAATTTAATATTACACTCGAAAATCCTGTATGGATATTTTATCAATATTTATTGAACAGACGGACAGACGGGCGGACTGCTCTTTCATCTCCAAAAATTGACTCTAAAGCTCAGATGGTTTCTTCCTTGAACTAAGAGGAACCCTTAAGTAATAAAATTCTCGTCTTGCATCCTTTCTATGTTTACGTTACGGAGTCAATCAGACGCAATGACTTTAAATATATTAATATATTTATTGAGGACATCTTACTGTTCTATTTATGAAGCAGAAGTTAATCAATAACGAAGCTCAGCTGTAGAACCGACACGTGCCAAACTAGTAAAATCTACCATGAGCGGGCGGCAGGCAGGGCTGGTTGTGGCTAGTTCCAGCGGATCCAACTTTCTCTATCACAGTTTGATCGCTTTTAGATTATCTCAGCAAACTTCCGCCAGTGACCGAGATGGCTTAATCAATTAAATGTCTTTATATTTAAAGCACTTAATCGTGTTACTTACGTACAGAAGTACATTTGGTTATTCATGGATATTTCATTGCTTGCTTGTTCAATATATATGCATCCTTGGCAACAATAAACACTACGAAGATTATCGTAATTTACATATTTATAAAAGACGTTAACAGCATCCAGTACTGTTTCTTTCAAATTGGGTTAAACTAAAAGAAAAATTTGTCATTGGCCTTTTATGAAACTACAAGTATTTTAAAATAAAACATTCTTATAATCCAAATAGTATTTGTAAATATTTAGATTTCTGTAAAGACCTTATTTTTTGGTTCAGCACCTCTAACTATTCAATATTTTTTTAATTATATGTCTACAATTTAAAAATGACGTACCGATATACACTCGGTCTGTAGACCACACGCTGCAAACCAGAAGGCAAGCTTCATTTCTAAATATACTGATTATAAATTTTAACACGGTAAAAGTAGAAGAATATTTCAATAATATATTTTTTACCTTACATATTTTACCAATAATAAGTTTTTTCACACAACTCAAGTAAACATTCACATAAAATATACCTTTGAATGCTTAAAACTCTTTTGAACAACGTGGAAACAATAAATTTTATGTTGTTAATTTAAATTAGGATCTTTGTTTTATTAAAGTGGCCAATACCAGATTTAAAGAGCAAGATATCTTCAATGAGTTGTATGTTGTTATATGTTTACTATCCGAATCAGAATAAAAGGATTATCGATAGACTACACTGCAGGGTTTATGGCTGAGTGTAAAATAAAGAATAGACAATCAACTAATGGAGCATTACCAGACTGTAGTTTTCCTCTTTTTTAGCTTTTGTAAGCCTTGAGCAACTATTTTTCCTTTCAAAAACGACATATATTTCTTTCTTGTAATGCCACTAATTATTCAAGTGCCTGGTGAAAATATTGAGCAAATTGAAATACGCTGTGTATGGTACAATAACTAAAAATATTTATTAAATATAAATAATATTTTAATTTTAATTTTGGTTGCATGTGCTGTAGTAACTCGTACTGTTAAGTCAGTTATGAAATAATAGCTTTAAAACTGTTTGTTTAAAAATATTTATAACAAAAATAGAAATGTAAGTTTTAGGTGAAGTATAACGTCTTGTAGATTAACGTCCCCTGAGATCGAATGTATCAGAAGTTTTAATCTTCCAAAGGTCAGGATTTTCCGATGCACGGAGCTACTAAAGGCTGAACCATCACTGTACAAGGTGTATCAACTTTCTGAATATGAGTTGAACATTTATTTCGGCTCAAATTCAACAATAGCATTGATTTTAAAGTGACACTATTTGTTGGTAATCTGCAGCGAAAAGTTATATGATTACATAACACGATACTTAGATGCCAGTATAGTATCAGACATCAGAATCTATAAATAACTATAAAGATATAACGTACCAAAGTATTGCCGAATATTTTCGTTACCAATATTTTCTATTAATTTTTCTAACGCCTATGCTCCCAAGAAGCAAATTTACATCCATAAACAACACTTTTTAAAATACAGATATTTTAGACATACATTATATAACTGTATTTTCGTGATTTTAAGGGTTCACATGTTGGCTACAAACTATGGTGACTAAACATTATTAAGATTTTTTTTTTTAAACAAAAGAAAGTATAATGTGTCAAACAATGAACAGCCACCACTTGCACTTTTAAAATTCTGTACTATTGTTAACAATGCACTATTTTTTATTAATTCCCTCTCCAATTCATAACTCCTTCCTGTGCTTTCAAACACAACAGGTGGCTATGAGTTTGGTTGTTTAAAGCAGTTATTACAAGCATTTCAATTAGAATAAGATTGAATCTGATATTGAAGTGTTATTACTTGCTACTAAAATAAGATATATTAAACGTTTTCTTTCAAAATTTATTCCATGCCAATACAAAAGATACACACCCGATAATTAATTCCGGAATTCAACGCCTCTGATGTAATTCCGCATTAAATCGATATTTTTTTAATTTCACAAAGGTTTACAATAAATACTAGTGCTAATATTTGTAATTTCGGTCGATTTTTGTCTACGTCTCTAAAGTAATAAAATGGTAGAAAGCAATAAGTTCAACTTTTTTAAGTATATTGTTTCTAATGTTCAACTCCTAAATATGAAGAACCTGTATTGAATAAAAATGAAATTTTCACTATGAGTTCTTAAATTAAAACTACGGGGTAATTAGTCCGATTCCTTTTAATATTATTATGGTTGCATTTATTTACATGCTATCCTTCATTAAAAACCAGTACTTTATATTTTGACCAAACTTTATTATAAATATGTAGTTATGCATGTTTATTTAAAAATTGAATATAGAAATTGAAACAAAATTCTAATTTCGTATGTCAACATTATAATTATCTGTACCGTATTTATTTTTAATTTATGTTTAATCCAGTTAATACAACTCTAACAAGGATACATGTTGACATAAATCTAAAACAAAAAAGTATTCAAGTTGCGACCTCGTGGCGTCGCGACCGGAAGGTGGGACCTTATAGAGGAATAATCCGTGGATCCGCCACTAGATTCCGTCTATTCCAAAACCTAACCAGCTTTGATGACTAAATAAATACTAATAATTTGGGTATAGTTCCGAAATATTCCCTAACAAAATACTACTAAAATCTAGACCACCCACGCTAACTTCTCCCGGTCCACCCTGCTCGAAAGCTGCACAACGACTCTTGTGTGCGCAACCTCCGGTCACAGCCTGAAAAACCTAGCAGGAACCATCCTACCAGAAACCTGTCCGGAAGAATTCCGGATGGTAGGAGGCTCCTATTGTTTGAGCTAAAGGCTAGAGGTCGGCGCAGCTGGCTATAGCGTTCGGGGCAACAGACGGATAACGCGCGCCAAATTCAAAACTGTAGCGGCACTCGCCGCATCCTCCCCTCCTTCTCCGAGGAGTTCGAAGACTTAGCCATTAAGAGTGGTAGAAAGGGTGAGAGGAAAGTTACTTGGAAGTGAACCAGTTAAAGTTAAATTGAGCCAAAAATCTTAAACTAGAACGCAGAGTTTACTAAAATATTCAAATAACACTACCATGCAGAAAGGCGGTGCAGAAACCGCGCCCATTCTCGCTGAACAGCTCCAGTCCTCAACCACAGACAACTTCAACCCATAAGTGGAAAGCAACTAAGATATCTATCTATCACCAATATGTCACATACCTGCTAAATACTTCTAACTCTTCCAAGGTTAAGGTAGGGCTTCTTTAAAAAGTTTAATTAAATTATAGAAGATAATCCAGGTCAAAGGAATCAGGATTCTGGAAACCGTGTTTGACTGAGAATCACGACCTTCATTCAGCCCCATCATCAGACTCAGACTTCCCTCCAAAAATAGGCCAAGTAGGAAAGGAGAAGTTAAGGAAATTTTATTCTTGTGTAACTCATAGAATATTTCTTCCATCGTAGCTGGCCATAATCCTAGTCCTGTTCCCCTTACTTCCCTCCCCCCCTCCCGCAGCGGGAGACAAGCCTGCTGCCAACAAGCCAATCTACCGGACGCAGAATGAGAGGGAGTGAAAGGTCCCCATGACCTCTCTGGAAGAACATATACAATTAATAGTTTGTTCATATTCTTTCAATATTTGAAAAACAGGAAAGGTGGTGAAAAGATGAAATGGCCATTGGAGAAATAAATCCAAATCTAAATGATGAGGTCTCCCAGTGACTACAGTCATAAGAGGCAAGGAAAGAGGAGAATTGGTCTGCTAACAAGTTCTTTAAACTTATCTACCCTATTAGTTTTTCAAGATTGTTTGGTGACATATGGCGAGTAGTATTCCCTAAATGGAGTGTTCAGATCGAGAAGGAATGGGCCAACAAACAATAACTCAAGAGAAAAAAAAACTCCTGTTGGCTCAGAGTTAGTAGGCCAGGAAATGATTGGTAATAACCATTAATATGTGGATAGGATAACCACTCTGTATAACTAACACATACAAATAAATATACATATAACTGACCATTATAAGGTCGTAACACGCATGCTCGAAAATACAAAGTAATATCTATCACGAAAAACCATACACGAACACTAAATTACACAGAGATAAACATTTATAGCAATAAATAACGATTGACTAACTGGCGTGAGTGCTTCGCTATAGCTTTAGCCTTGTTGTATATAGGAGAAAACTTTGTTGAAAAGTCGACTATAAGGGAAAAGCTCAATAATGTCGGTTCTAAAGCATTTATCGATACAAATTATTCTCTATCCCTAAATGCCTTAAGTTATAACTTAACCAAAAAAAATAATTAATTAATAGGATAGAGATAGTTAAAGATGTGTTAATGAAGTGTGTTTGGGGTTGCGCATAGGAGGCAATGAGACTGTCGCTGCTCCCAATATTGATTACTGAAAAAAATATATAAATAAATGCTAAATCAAGGAAGCTGTAAATACTTCAAACAAACAAAAATTTAAACGGCAGATCTCATAACCACCCATCCCCGTGTAAGTGTATAGTAGACAGTTTGGACCAAACATCAGAATTGCCAAACCCAACACCAGGTAGCAAGAGGAGAGCACGCGCAGGTGAACTCCTTAGCCAAATCCACCTCAGTGTCAGGCACAGCCACCAATGCAGGGTCCCAATGAAGAGTAGAAAAGAAAAGAAAATGTTATTTTGTAAGGTGTAATAAGAAAGAAGAATGAAAATAAACTCAAATTAAACCTAATATCACAAAGGCTTTTTCGGAATAGAGGAAATATCTAGTGGCAGATCATTGTCGTGGAGTTGGGAGAATGCACTTTTTTAATATGGGATACATGTGCTGACCTAACAAATTTCTTGGTTTTTGGGTCACGCAAGGTAACTGTTACAGGGGAGGTAAAGGTCTCAATTTCCAAAGGTTTAGACCACATAGGCTGCAACTTGGCTGAGATGTGTTTTGGGTGCATTACTCAGGTTAAATAGTCGATACATTACTGTATCACCCACTCTAAAGGGAACCTGTGCTCGACCTTTATTATACTGTTTGGATACTTTATCCTTAGCACGGATCAGATTGTCTAGAGCTTTACTCCATCTCTGTTCCATGTTTCTTGGTTCAGAATTAGGTTCTAGAAGTTGGTCAAGATTCCATTTATTTTCCAAAGGAGTGCAGATTGTGTGTGATTTGGGTTTGGGGAGCTAAACAAAGCAAACTGGTACCAAAATATGTTTACTTTTTTAATTATTAGACTGGAGGAGTTTGAGAACAATAATAGTAATAAAAACAATTATTTCAAACAACTTGGGCTGACCTAGCTTTGAGAAAAATACAGCAAACCAACACCTACTGGGAGGAAAAAAAAATCAGGTAGTTACTTTAAATAAATTATAAATTAGTTTTATATTGATGTTAAAAAAGTTTAAGTAGTTTAATTTTTTATAAAATTTTCTCTGTAAATTAGCTTGTCTATCTCTTTTAAATAAATAAAAATTTATTATATTCAAATTGCATTGTTTAGACTTATAATTATTGTAACAACTGTTTAAGTACCTGAAACAAATGCTCGTATCCAACATCAAACATATTTCCAAGAGAAGCGATATTTAGAACACAAAGGTTAAGATTCTACCGAAGGTAAAATATTGGCTATAACAAAAATAACAAAGTCACCAACTACCTTACCTGTATTCGTAACTCAAGGTTAGTTACAAATTATCGTCGCAAGCTGTAATTTACACAAAACAAAAGCACCAGTTATTATTATGTGTTTAACACTAACTAATATAACCAACATCTAAACGTATATAAGGCTAAGTCGTAAAATAATTTAAAGAAATCATTCGGTTTACAATTTAATTAAGTGAAAACGAAAACAAATTACCGTTTACTTACAAGGATAACTTACGTAGTACCTTAAAACATTGACCGGAAATTATAAGATATTCGTACTTAAATGTAGTAGTAAAATCTATAATGTAGATAAAAATAATTAGACTTCGTTATCTACGGAGTGATACAAAAACCGGATCTGAGGAACTCTGCTTACGCAATTACGTGCTTGCACGGCAAACTGACTAAACTTGTGTCGAAAAATATTACTGCAGTTCCAAAAATAAGAAGATCTAATTCGGATAAAAATATTAAGTAAAATAATTATAACAATTTCAAGCTTAGAACTATAAGTATAATTACAAGGAAAAATGGCAAATTTAAATTTTAAAACTGTCTTAAAACGAAACGAGAAATTCTTGTTTGAAACAGACAGACAGACGGAAATTACGAACTCCGTGATAATAACGACTTAAGCCTTATGAAAAACTTGAAAAAGGAATTGTGGCTGTAATAAATAATAAATGGACAGTTATGTAAATTAAAGTCAACAAAGAAAAATACTGCATAACACCTATAATTAGTGAAAAAAAATGGTGTTACAGTCTAATACAAAGTGTACTTCAGGTTACTAGTATAAAAGAAAACTATAGAACTTGGTTAAACAAGTCGTAACTCTGCTTAGTTAAAGCTTAAATGAGACTTTTACTGTTATTAGTTATTAAAAAAATACTATTTAAGAAATATTTAAGAATATATTTATATTTAAGAAATACTTTATAAAAAGGGCAAAAAAGTACGGTATAAATTATTAAGGTTGAACTATGAAATTCTATTAAAGTTAAACTGAGAACAATAAAATAAATGTTTAAATTTAATTCAAGTAATAACGGTTTACACTTTAAGCTTATTTTAAATGACTAGAACTAATTTAGTTTATCTGATTCTGTTGGTGAAGGTCGCGCTGCTTCCCTCGTGGCGTCGGTCGCTGCCCTGGGGTGTTTTACGCCATTGTTTGAGAAATTACCACTGCTATTCGAAAAACTCAAAAAAATGGACGGAAAGCGTGAAATTAAAATTAATGCTGGTTAGGAATGGTGTTGGGAATCCGAGGCGGACGGCTCGCGCTACCAATATCTGCGACCTCGTGGCGTCGCGACCGGAAGGTGGGACCTTATAGAGGAATAATCCGTGGATCCGCCACTAGATTCCGTCTATTCCAAAACCTAACCAGCTTTGATGACTAAATAAATACTAATAATTTGGGTATAGTTCCGAAGGATTCCCTAACAAAATACTACTAAAATCTAGACCACCCACGCTAACTTCTCCCGGTCCACCCTGCTCGAAAGCTGCACAACGACTCTTGTGTGCGCAACCTCCGGTCACAGCCTGAAAACCTAGCAGGAACCATCCTACCAGAAACCTGTCCGGAAGAATTCCGGATGGTAGGAGGCTCCTATTGTTTGAGCTAAAGGCTAGAGGTCGGCGCAGCTGGCTATATAGCGTTCGCGGCAACAGACGGATAACGCGCGCCAAATTCAAAACTGTAGCGGCACTCGCCGCAAAGTATGTTAATACAATCTCACTTAGCCACTTAGACATTAGCGAGACTTACCGCTTTGACCTCAGAGACCTCAGGCAAAAAGTTGCAGGTAATGAGAACTAGATTTAATATTCCCTATCCTCGTATAGAATTCAAAGGGATTTAACACGATGGTAAATCATTTTACATTTTATCATGTGTCCAAGTAAACACATGTTACGCGACACCTTTGTCTGTTAAATAAATTGTTATTGGTTATTCAGTGATTAGTTTAACCAGGGAATTGAAACCTAGCACTCTGCTCCTGCAGCAAAGCAATTATTATATTGCCACTTTGACGTTGAAAGTCTCATTGAAGTGCACACAAGCAGACTGGGAATTTGATTAAATTACCTCTTCACTCATTGAACACTATACCGACACAAATGGGTCACGTTAACATGCCGGAAATTTATGAGTCAATAACATATCTCCTCTCTCAGATGTCTCTTGTCGAATTTTATTCTCGTTTGGTGAAGAACGAATGTGTGATTTTAGAAAAATAATTTGTTTAGCAAATTAAAAGTTTAAATTATTTGCATTTTCGTCTGAACAAGGCTTTACATGTAAACTTGTTTGTATTGAAATATTTAAAATATTAAGAAATTTATGATTAGAAATAATACAATATTTTAGGTCACGTGAAGGCAACGTGACAAATAGTTTTTCGTTTCCATTATGATGTTTTTCAATTGCCTGTTGAATATTTCTGAATAATTGTTCTATAAATGTTACAAACATACGGCAATTTTTACTATAAATTTATTGCAATTTACTCAACCAAGTATATTGTGAAAAGTGATGTAATATATTAATCCAGCTTGGCACTTACAATTTTTTACCTAACAAAAATGTAGTAATATTTAAAAAATTTTAAAAATATACTGTTAATGTATATTAGCACATGATATTAATAATGCAATGAATATGTATATTGCTATTACTAAATAAGTTCAGTTCCTTAGTTCCTTGTCTTCTTATAATTAGTAAACCTCTGTAAATAAAATTTTAAAGATAATTAAAAGTTTTTAAGTCACGTTAGTTCTATGTCCAAATAAAATTTTTAATTTTGAGGTAGCCAGTAACAGTTGGAGAGTGTACATAATTCCATTTATAAATATTATTTTAGTTGAAGCGACTTTTGATTTCTATTCTACTGTAAATAACATATTTAAAAATGCATATATACACACATATAAATATCTATGAGAATATAAGTGACTAAACTTAATACATGCTATAACGAGCACTGTATGAAACCAAAAGAGTTACTAGATATCATTTAAGAACTTTTTATATTTACATTTTATAAAGGACATATAAACGAAGGTTTTTTTTTTTTCAAGCATAATCGTGTAATATTTTGGGGACTAAAAAATAAAATGTTAATTTGATTTAGTTGGTTCTTAAATTTATCTCTGAAAACACTTGCCAAATGTATTAACTCCTTTAAATGTTCCTCTGACCAACACTTCATGTAATTATGACCTAACGTAAAATTGTATGTTATTCACGAACTGAAATTTACACATTCCACCATGATGTAATGTGTAAAATTAAAATAAAAAACACAGATCTGAGGAACCTTACTTCTGTATTTCGGCATTAGTATTCTTTTATCTTTTAAATTATGTGTCACTTTATACAGCTTTAAAAAAGAAATAAGTTTACTTCCCAAATACCCAGTTTTGATAAAAGAGGTAAGGCTGGAAAATCACCAAAAAGTACATTTTTATACACTATTAAGGTATTGTGAGTTTATTTTTACTAGTTAAAGTGGTTAAAAAAATAAAAATTAATTTTCACACTTATTCCTGACCCTGTATATTTTACCCTTGTGCAGAACCAGTATTCTTCCACGGAAGAAAATTATCATGGGATATAAATATAATGTAAAAAATAAAAACACCAAGTATACCACAGGACAAAACAGAAAAATTAATTTAAAACATCATAAGGTTGCGTGAATATTCAGTGTTTCATAAAAAAAACATCACAGTAGGATTTAAAAACAAATGTATTTAATTCTTACACTATATCACTTAAATATGTACAAACGTGTATATATACACCAGCTAAATAAGGTAAACTGCTCAGGTAATATATAACATATCCATAACAATAGTGTTTACGTGGACGACAAAATGTAAAATACTGAAATAGTTTCATTAAAATTCGTTAACAGATTTTCTAGAGTTACAGACAACATTAGGAATCTTATTGCGCGAGTAACGCGGCCAAATCTGCTTACAACTAGGCATCCTAAAATATCGAAACAGTGAAGATTTCTGTAAATGTAATTTAGCTTACTGTAATATTATAATGTACAAACATGTAGTAAAGTCTTATTTTAAAAAAAGCCGTGGTTTAAGAGACCCACAATGCCACACAACGGCTTGTCTTGAAGGAGATCCAGAAGCAGATACTGCCAACAAATGCCCCGCTATTACAGAAAGCTGTATACTGGAGAGTTTTACAAGTTTTATTTTTGTTAAGGTTGGCAGACTGCCAACATCTCACACCTTGTCACTCGCTGGTCCGCTATCAACATCTCGGGTAGCAAG
The DNA here is from genome assembly GCF_021130785.1 of Homalodisca vitripennis. Taxonomy (NCBI): domain Eukaryota; kingdom Metazoa; phylum Arthropoda; class Insecta; order Hemiptera; family Cicadellidae; genus Homalodisca; species Homalodisca vitripennis. The sequence continues at coordinate 16,309,323 of NC_060211.1, forward strand.
GCTGCTGCCATGTTAATGTGTTTATGTCGCTCTATATGGATCATCACACTGACAAATTTATTGATATCTTAATTAGCATTGATCTTCACTACTTTTTTCTTTGTACGCATGACAATAATGAGTGTGTGACAGTCAATAAAATGTATTTATAGTGACATCTAGTTGCCTATTACCAAAAGTTTTAGAGGTTACTTTGCTGTATAAATTATAAACTGTTGGATTAAGCAAATATTTTATAAATAATGTTATGATAACATTTATATGGTGCAATTTATATTACAAGTAAAGTATTTTAGAAAATATTATTTTAAAGATCAACAGGGTAGTAAGGTTTTATGGCATGCATGTAACTTAAATAATTTTACAGAGATCAACAGAATCCTCGTAATTTTGTAAATATATATATAATATATATATATATATATATATATATATATATATATACATACACGTATCGAGTAGGCATCTTAAAATAAGAAAAATATTTGTTTGTTCTTTTTTGCCTGTAGAATTTAAGGCAAACACGTTTTTCTGTAGATTTTGGAGATTTAAGAACATATAAGCCACCATTAAAATATAACCTAATAAATTTTACAAGATTTTGCTTAGTATTAACATTCGATTCTCACAAAACATGTCCTGTGTTAAGTTTTTTAGGCCATTAGTTGAAAAGTGAAGCAAATTAATGGTTTAAAAACCTATAACTGCTTTTAATTCCTAGCTGTATTTTCGAAATAAACAAAAAACATAATATCCAAGTATAATATACAAGACTATACTATGCTATCTACCCATATTGTTACTTTGTGACCTCTGTACCTTACAGCCATATACCTCATGGCGCAAGTTAATAATTGAAATTTCTCTCCAACGTTAACTTGTTTGACAGGTTCACTGAGTCGTTCTTGTCGGTTCTATTGTCAAAGGGCAGATTCATTTGTGGAATTATTGCTCTTAAACTACAGTGAAGAGTAAGTTACTGTTAACCCTATAATTATAACATCTCTCAGAGTATTTTTTATATAATTAGCTGGTTTATACTATTTATTTATGATATAAATAGTTTTATAAGCGCAAGTGTATAGGAAAAATCTACTTATTATGTTTAAAAATACGTAAAGATTTTTAGATTCGAAAGAGGGAGTATCAATTAATGTTATACGTGAATTATATATGAATTATATACTCCTTCCAAATTTGCATGTAATATGACTTAAGAGTGCTTTAATATACCTATTATTTTTTAGTTCAATACACGATAATACGGTAACATAAAGAAGCAAGTACGAATGCTTTAAGGAGAACACTAAGTAAAGCAAAGCGTAGAAGTGTAAAATTAAGAATGAATTTCCATTAAAAACCCTACATAAACTTTAACAGTATAATGAAAAATTAAATATTTTGGAATATTATTTATATTCTGAAAATATGGAATAGTTTTTTTTTTCAATTATAGTTATCCTAATTAACTATATGACAGTGAAATTTGTCTCAATTCATTTATAAAATAATACGAGATTAAAAAATTCATTCGATTTATTTATATTCTATTATTTGACAAAAACGCAAATCATGTTTGTAAAAAACTACCCGATCTTCCTATTCAATACTAAAGTAAAACTTAAAGGTCCAAGTGATTAAACTTTTAAATAGGTATTTTTCTAAAACATTGCATTATTTCAGGTATATTTAGGTATAGCAGATTTTAGGTATTACCATTATATCAGCTTTTGGAATAAGCAAGATATACCAATGGTCTAATGCAAGAGTTATAAAATTAAGTAAAAGATTCCTTCATTAGGATCTTTTATAATTTCAAATTGGCAGAATTCCATGAAATTTAGACAACCTAAAAAGCAAGTTTAGTAATTCTATCCAAAGAATACGAAATGTTTGAAGCTTGAAAGCCTGTTAACACGAAGGATAACCTTAGTTAGTCTAGAGTTACCTAAGACAATGCGTTATATTGAAAGTATTTATGTGTTCAGGATAAATGTTTTACAGTACCCTACGTGTTATTCAAGGCCCTAAATTTATACACAAAACTTATACTTGGCTAAATAGTTTTCTAAAAATATACTGACATGATAAACCTATTTCTATAACATATAATTATGTAATAAATTAAATATTCATTCTTGACAATGCAGCTGTTGATATTATTTTACGTCCAAAGTATTATTTTCAGTAACGCTCGTTTTTTTCGTACTTAACATAACATTAACGGTATTTAAAAGCAAACCGTTTTAAATACACTTGTTTATTTATTTATTGTTTATTTATTATACACACAGCAAACTTTACCTTGTTGTGTATCTATAAAACCTTTACTTTCCAATAAACAATAAGAATCAGTGCAAAAAATCAGTTCTTTCATGCATTTAAAAGTTTTGAAAATAGCCAAATAAGCAACTTAACATAATACATTTTGTATTGTAAACTACTTTTATTTTATACATTCGTTGCCAAGTTTCTTTGTTATTTTCATACATTATTTAACTTATTTAGTTTAATCTTGTGTTAATTTTACCCCCGTGTTAAAATATTAAAAATGAAACATTTTTATATTTTAGACTGTTTCTTGATAAATCCAAACCCACAATTCTCCTTTCAATAGTTTTGAATTGGTAAAACCACTCTTAAAATATTGATGCTCCAAAACTTAAGTACCATTTTCCCATTACCCTGCCTATAGAATTGTATAATCTAACAATCCAACGTGTATTATATTCATACGATACAGAGTGTATATAGTCCTTTCGTCCACTTAATTTGAGACGATAGGAATGAGTACATAACCTATTTATTTATAAACCACGTCTCAGATCGGATATATAATTTAATAAGACTCTGTTCTCGCTTATTAATAAATATTGTCTGTTCAAGTCGTGTAGAAAATCTTTCTGATGTCTTTATTCATTTCCTTTCCACGCTTGAGAATTTTTATGATTTATTCACTTGATAAAACAGTAAATGAATATTTAACTTTACGTCCTTGTGTAACTCTCCTCCCTTAAACTCTACGGAGTTATTGGTTAGGCTAACTAAGCCACTAACTTCGTGAGCAAATAATTTGTGTTGTTTCACCACAAGATTCATCAAAACCCGTATTACTGTTACAGAGGTACTAAGCATTTTTACCTTTACCACACGAAGACATTGCTGAGTGGTAGAATAATTGCACTTGGTCCATGAGAACTATTGGAAAAACATTAAAATGTGATATTGATACAATATCCGTATGCCTCTTTTCTACTCGCCATGGTCTTCAGTTTTAAACAGCTGCAAGAGCTACGTATCAAATTGTTATTTGTAGTAGGTGAACCAAATAATAACTTTGTATTCCCTAATAGATTAGTAGATACTAAAAAACCGTTACGATTCCAAAGAAACTGGTTGAAACGATTTAACTGGTTAGCTTACTCTAAAACGGCCAATGGCGCTTACTGTAAGTATAACGTAGCATTTTGTACTGAAGCGGTTGGAAATGGGCCACATGAACAAATTAACTATCTAGTTTCATCACATTTTATCAAATGGAAGGATGCGTTGGAAAAGTTTAATAAGTATGTTGTAACAAATTGTCACAACAAATGCTCTGTCACTCATTTAAATATTTACATATTAATAAGCATCAATAATCATTAGCAATTACTTATATTGCACATATGTTAGAAGCTACGTTTGAACAAACATTATTTATGTGTTCATTAAAACTTATTTGTTTATCAATATACATTTATAAGAATTTTGTAAAATTTACTTCCTTAATTCTAGTTTTCATTAATGATAGTATCCATATCAAAAAACATGACAAGTTGATAAAGTTTTTAAAATTGGATTTTGCTATATTAGTTTTTAAATCAATATTAGGGGGAATTTTTGTATATGAACTTAAGTTTATAACGTTTTCAGTTGTAATTAAATCGCAGATTCTTCGTATCATTTGCATATTGAATTAAACTTTCAAATCTTAAGGATAAATTCCAATTATCATCAAACAATAAAAATAATATGTGATTATAATTTCGTTCTAACCAAATTTTAATTTCGTTAGAAATATTAACTTTCCATGAATTTCTACTTCTTGAATGCTATTGGCTAAGTATATGGCTCTCCGTGTATATCAAAGCTTGAAAAATCGAAAGGCTCTTATGATTTACACAATAAAACGATTGTAGCTCTAGGAAGATGCCAATTATATGTTGGTGTTTTAGAATCCTTTAATAAAACGATTGGAAAACAACCAATTGCTGTTTTTTGTTTTTTTTCTTGTAAGTCCATTAAGAGTGATGACTTTTATAACCTGAACTCAAATTAAAGCATTAATAAGATTTTGTATTTTTACTAAATATCCCAACAACCAATTAAATATAATTTTTCAAAAGTTATGCTAAGTTCAGGTAAAATTGAAACAGGGTGGTATCTTCCATCAAATCTCCCTTTTTGAATGTTGGGATAACTTTTGATTATTTTAGGGATCCAAAAAAATCCCCGTTTGAAAGGGAAAATATTTTGCTTAGATTAATTGATTTTGTGTGGAATCCAGTTCGCTACATTTAATGATAAACTTACTATAAAGATTACAGGAAGTGTATGCGTTAGTTTCGTTTATTAGTAACTTGTTAGAAACAATAACTCAAAGACCGAGAACTGTAAACATGAAAGATTTCTCAAGGACAGTCTCTAAGACTTACGTATGCCACTCATGTCGCGAACTTATGGAACTTCCCCGTACTCAGTAGAATGTTCTAACTCAATCCAAATATATAATTTTAAGTCGCCTTGTAGTAGTTCATAGCTCCCTATGCCGTGCCAGACTCCATACGTGTCAAAGTTATTCTATCACAGTTCGATATCTCTGTAACTAGCTTACAGCAAACTTGTACTAACTAATACTACATAAATCTCCTTTATTGATGCCTGGAGCCGTATTAATAATTAACTAATAATATAACACTGGATATCCTAACTAGGCGAAAGCACGCCTCTTTAAAATGTTAACATGCCAAGTCAACATATACAATAACACTTTTTGTATGATGCAAGAGAAATTATTCATGTATCAAAATTGTTTTTCTTTTTGTATTTTTGGTAAAGAATATTTATTAATTTTAGAAAAGTTTAAATTACTGTACACAATACTAATTTAAATAAATCGCGATACTACTAATTTTGTTGTTAGTAAATTATAAATCATTACATAAATTAGCCTTCGTTATAAGGTGATGAGCAACTTTGTGACTAATAAGATGCAATATTCAACCACGTATATTCTCCACTGAAATTTACGTACGGAATTACAAAAATAATTTAAGGAATTACTTATTGAACAGACCAGTTCCATGTGCGCAGGTATACTAATTATACGTATTACCTTTTTAAACTTAATTGAAATAAATTTAGTTTTGTTTACATTTAAAAATAATAAACTTAAATGAAATCAATATTTTATTAAATGTAAACATATCTTTAATATAGTAAATTAATATAAAATAGTTAAGGCTATGGCCAATTAAAATTATTCTGTCGTTTAAAAAGTGTATATGCACTCTTTGAAAAAAAGGTAATAAACATAGGTTGATTAGTACGAATGAGAAAACTACATCAATTATAAAGATCTAGCATTATCAACCCAAAAAATTCACAAACATATTGGATAGAGAAATTATTAAATGGAACGGAATTAGTGTTCATTGTACGGAGATTGTATTAGCATCTCTGCAGCAGTAGCCCCGATAAGCTACAGTTACACATTGAAGTAAAGTACTAAGTAAGGATACTTCAACAGCCAGACATTGAAGTAAGGATTCCACTTTAACATCAAAGACGGTACATCACACAAAATAGATGCATGGCAATCGATATAATTTGGCTGAGCGTTGGTAAAAATATTTTTACATTGGTCCTGTGGGTACCCATGATAGCAGTGTGAAAATATTAGGATAGATAAAATAATGAACAGACTAAGTACAATCATATAAGATTATTATTCATACACTAAAAAAATAATTGAGTTTAAAGTCAATGTTAAAAGTCAGCGACAAGATACTATTTCATTGCAAGCTTGGGTTGTAGTACCCTCCTTAGCTCATCGGAGCTCTCATTATTGGAACATTGCTTTCCAACCTAATATAATGAAAAAACACGTGAATTTATTATGTGTACAAGATATTTAGAGAAAGATATTATCTGCTATTCGTATTACCTTCAATGATATTCAAGCAGCCTTTAAATGATGCTTAAAACTTCGTTTGTACATAAAAAAGAATGAGTTCTATGATGAAACATGTTCATCCATGGAATTTGACTGAGCATTGAAGCCTCACTCAGTAGGCTTGCACTATTAATTTACCTTTTGTCTGCCTGGGGAATGAAACAATTTAATTTCTGTATGATTGCCTGTCTGTCTCCAGGCCATCCCAATAATGAATAAGCTATGAACATAACAATTGCTGGCAATATCAGCAAAGCCTGTTACGTGACGCGCGGTGTGGCGTACTCCTTACAAAACCAATTCTTTTTATTTGCGGACCCTACATAATACTTTTCAAATACTGATCATCAACTTTGACTACTGCTGCCACAAACAGTAAGAAAATGTTTTATATTATAAATCCTTCTCACATAATTTAACAAGCAGAAGAAATGCTGGATATCAAGCAACATGGATTGCAGCCACTTCACCCCACACGGCCTCCATCTGCGAGCAAGTGGCAAAACAACTGCTGGCCGACCTCATACTTCAGAGGATCGCCGGTATATGATGCCTCGGCCCCGTCGTCGCGTCACTGCAGTAACTGCGCCGATCCGTTTCCACACCCCTCTCCAACACCGGACCCCGTCACCTTGCCCTACAGCACCTATGCCGAGGCTGTCATCGGGACATCGCAGCCATTAACTACCGACATCCTGAACGCTTCGATGAAGACTGTTTCAAAAAAACTGCCTAGTAATGAACAGTGCAAAAATAGATTAGGGTTATCAGGCCCGGCTTCATTGAACAAAAAACCATTTTACTTGCAAAATTCTAAAAAATTTCCAAAAGATCAAATTCAAAATTTTTCATCAAAAATTCAAAATTGTTCATCTGAATACTCAGTCTGCCACAAATAAACGGGACGAGTTAACACACTTATGTGTAACGAGTTGAAGCCGGACATTCTTGTCATCTCTGAACACGGGTTTCTCAGAGAATACAATCCAGTTCTTCACAATTGAAAATTTCACATTGGCATGTTCTTATCAAAGAAAACGTTTCAAATGGGGAGGTGTTGCTATTTTTGTAAAATCCCCAATAAAATTCTGTTGTGTTTCAAAACACCTGAAAGTAATGATCTCGACTTTGAAGCCGAAGGTTTAAAAAAATTAATACAAAAACAGAAGGGAAATCATAATAGTAGGGTTATACAGATCACCAAGAGCTGTATAAACTCCTTTTTTTGAAAAATTCGATTCTCTTCTAAATTCCGTAATCTCAAAAAAATTTATTGTGATCGGTGATTTGAATATTAATGTAATAGATAACACAAATCCCCAAACCCAGCGATTACGCGATGTTCTGAATTCATTCAATCTAAATTGGTCCATAGACTCGCCAACGAGGGTGACTGCTCACTCGAGCACAGCCATCGACAACATGGTCACAAATCTACCAAACATCTCGGTCTCTGTTTTGAACGTTGCGATCTCTGATCACTTCGCGCAGGAGGCTGTGGTCTCTGGATGTTCCCTCGTAAACGAAAAAAACACTTCAGCATTAAGAGAGACGTCCGACCCCAAAATGTCAAACTTTTAAATAAAAGTCTCCAGAAATAATCCTGGAATTTTTTAAATAATTTTGACTGTCCGGATGCAATGTTTACGGCATTCGATAAATGTTTAAAATTTTCATTTGGATATGTTTTGTCCATTGAAAAAAAATCAAAACAATAGGGAAAAATTACAAAAAAAACCTGGATCACAAAAGGCATTCTTGTCTCAAGGGATAAACTTAAATTTTTTCATTCAATTTTTTATAACATCTGAAAATGAGAATTTTAAAACTTTTTATCAAAATTACAAGAAAATTTTACAGACGAGTCATCCGAGCTGCCAAATCCTATGAAAATTAATAAATGTTTGCAAAACTCTGATATACATATCAAAAACAGCTTGGGAAATCATAAATGGTTACTCTAAATCTAATAAACCAAATAGCTCTAAAAACATTTCAATAAAAATTGATCAAACAATTCTTAAAAAATCCTTTCGAAATAGCAAACAAATTTAACAATTTTTTTCTCAAACGTGGCCGTTGTTGATCCAGTTTTATCAGTTCATCGTCCTCGTGCTCACAACCTGCAGGACCAATGTCATCCTTCGCTTTGACCCCTGTGACGGAGGTGGAGGTGGTTCGTGTCATTCAGAGACTGAAATTCCAAAAGATCCTGCGACATCAACGGAGTTTCAATGTGGATGTTAAAGCAATGCTTCAGGCATTTACTAACACCACTAACAAAATTAATCAACCGTTCATTTCAAACCGGAATCTTTTCCATCAAAAATTAAAAACTGCAAAAGTCATTCCGATTTTCAAAAAGATGATCCCTTACAAACCAACAACTACCGTCCAATTTCTATTCTGCCGGTGCTGAGCAAAATTTTTGAGAAACTTTTCCTGGAACAGCTCAGCAGTTTCCTCGAAAGTTTTGATATTCTCAGCCCGACCCAATTCGGATTCAGAGAAAAAAGGAGTACAGTAGACGCTGTAAACTAACCTCATAGAACATGTTGTCGATGGACTGGAGAGGCGTGAACACGTGCTCAGCGTGTTTCTCGACCTCTCCAAAGCATTTGACTGTGTGGCATCATGAAAATACTTTTGCACAAGTTGGAAAGGAGTGGTGTACGAGGTCTGCCTCTAAAATGGCTTGGATCATATCTTAGTGACCGAGAGCAGTGTGTGCAGATCTCGGGTGCCTTTATCCTCAAAAGCAAAGATCACCCATGGAGTCCCGCAGGGATCTATCCTTGGGCCAGTTCTTTTTCTGCTTTACGTAAACGATCTGAACCCATCGATCCAGAATGGAAAGGTGGTTCAGTATGCTGACGACACGACTCTCTGTGTTAAAGCCAAAACACTTCAAAACTTGGAAATAATTACTTTTTCTGAGTTGAATTTCCTGTATTCAATTTTTTTCTGAAATAAACCTGAAAACAAATGAATCAAAATCAAATTTCATTACGTTTTCGCTAAGCAAACGAGAATCTGAAACAAGACCTTCAGTATTTGTGGATGATCTCCCGCTCGATGAAACGGAATCCACAAAATTCCTAGGAATGTTCCTAGATCGAGGACTAACCTGGGGACGTTCACGTGGATCATGTCTGTGCCAAGGTTGCATCGGGGCATCTTTGCCCTTCGCAATTTGGCAAAGCACTGCCCTATTACGGTATTAAAAACGGCCTATTATGGTTTAATTTATCCCCACTTGGGATATGGAATCAGACTTTGGGGCAGTTGTGCACAGCACAAGCTGGAGCGAGTCTTCAGGCTCCAAAAAAAAGCCGTAAGAGTAATTTTGAATTTAAACAATAGAGAGTCGTGTAGAAGCGCGCGTTTAGGGAGCTGGGATTTCTGACTTTGCCCTGTCTCTACATTCTCGAGGTGATCCTCTTACTCCGTGTCAAGGTGTGCTTTGGTTAGGGGACGGGATGTTCACCAACACGGGACGAGAGGCAGGGACAACTTGCGCGTCCAACAGCACAGGACAAAATGCGTTCAGAAATTTACCATCCCCGGTTGGTGTCAGATTGATCAATAGTCTCCCTGAACACATCAAACAACAAAATGGAAAACATTTCAAAACTCAGTTGAAAACTCTTTTAATTTCGAGGGCATTTTACTCAGTTGGTGAGTTTTATGATGGGTCGCTGGGATGATTAAAACCTAAAATTCTCAAAGACCATAAAAACAAATAAATTTGCCGGGCCTGTAAATCGTGGTGTGAAAGAGGCGTGAGTAACACAATGTATGTCTGAATGGTGTATTGTCAGTGTGAATGATTAGGTTAGGTAGGACGAATTGTGATACAATGTGTGCATTGTCTGTTCACAATAAAGTTTATTATTATTATTAAGCAGAGACTATCTGAATATTTTTTGTATGAAAATAAGAATCACCGAGATGGATCAAGGTGACAGATTCATCGAGACAAAATCCAGTAGAGAGATAAAACTATTGAGGAATGTATTTAATTTCCAAACAGCGCCGGGACCATTTCAGCTCAATTTATTCTGCTTTTTATGTCACACTATTTATATATGTTCAGAAATATAAAAAGTTGGGTTTTAAGTTTAAAAAATCCATAATGGAATACATTGTGCAACAGTACTTTTGTTACTTAAATGTATCTAGAACTACAAATTTTAATGTTCAGTACTGTATAATCAAAGATAATACTATTTACATTTTATTTAATGTGACAGATATGTGTCTTTATGAAGATTATGTCTAGTATAACAATTCGCACAAGTTACTTTTTTACTTTCTCCCTATACAATCTCTGTGTTTAATAAACGCTTTCAGTATGAATAAATAATAAACATTATTAAATATTATGTTTTATTATGATCAGTTCTGTGACGTGAAATGACATTTGATTGGAACGGAAAGATCCAACAATTGAATCCGTTCCGGTGTAATATAAGCAATGTAAATAATTTTACTTTACATTAGTGACCGACGCACCCATTTATGGGCTTATGGGACTTATTTCTTTTTTCCCTGAGCTCTCATACGGAGACCCCTAAATATAATAAAAGGACACACGCTATTGGTCGACACAAATCTATGCTATATCAGTCGTATACTCTTCTAACAGCAAAGCTATACTTGCCATAACCTTAGATTATATTAGTTACACATATTATTATGTAACTAATATAGTTAACTCAATATCTCTTAAAAACGAATCTCCTTTATCCGTATGTAAAAATTTCCGACGATTCCATTCTTGTTATATTTATTGTCATTTGTATATAAATGGCCAACTTACTTGTCGATCAGGCTTAGTTACTAGGAAATATCTCAATATGTCACAGAGTAACATAAGGTTTACTGAAGGAATGTAAACTAATGCGGGCTTCAAAGAACATGAATGAGTGTTGACGTTTGCAATGTTCAGTTCAAAATAAAATTTGATCCCATTCCAGCAACACAACGTGGGCTTTAATCTGTTTGTTAACTGAATATTTCTACGTGTCACATTTTGTTTGGAAATCTGTTATTAGATCTTCAAATATGTTAAATAAAGACCTAATATTTTTAGTATTCCAAGTATAATCTGCTTACTTATAAATGTAGCTCCCTTAAGGTTAAAAAAGGTAAAAAAAACACAATTTAAAAAATGACACGAAATTATCAGAGTTTCTGACGTAAATAGCGTAGAGAGATCCGCAAGTTTTACAACATTCTTTATATATTTTTTTATTAGTTCATCTGCACCTAATTATCAAGTTTAATAATTATTAATTAAACTATATTCGTTAGGGTAGATAGACAGGAGAATACTTTCTCAATTCACTTTTAAACTGTTTCTTAACTAGCAGTTCATTAATTTGCACTTAAAGTAACAATCCTTGTACTTGATAGATATTTCAGTTTTAATTCCCAAAAGATTACACAACCACTTGTCTTCTAAGATTTCCTCAAGAAAAGGTTTTCTTTTTTCAAATAAAATAAATGAAATAAAAGTTAACTTCTTGTTTTAAAAATAATATATTTTCTCCAATAAATATTTAATAAATTAAATGCTACATATGTACCCCCAAAATGTCCTTAATATTAATTTAAAACCCAAATAATATGTCCTTACTAGTTTATATTTCTCGATGAAAACGAATTTGGGCACAGTAATGGTTTTATGTTACTATAATAGTAGGGTTTGTAGTCAAATACAAATCCATTAAACTTAAGTAATGAGTCATCGAAATAACCACTTTGGGAGGTAGAGGGCCGTAAAAATTTATATTTATTACAAGAATTTATTAGATGGAATCTGAAGGTTGACAGGAAAGAATGTTTTCGAGTCAAACGAGAAGGAGGACATGGTTGATAAGGATGCAAACTCTTTAAGACGAAACTAGAAGATTCCTGTCGCTTTACAGATTGTTCCTGTTTTCATTGCTGCCACTCACTTTCGTACCATTGATTAATTTAGTATTATAAGGTATTTCTATTCATTGTATCTCCCTGTCTTGTTATTTGTAGTTACTCGAAAATCCTTTACATGGGTGTGTGATGTTGTATTGACAATCTGCATGCCATGAATACATAAAAACATTGTTTATCAAAATAATAGTAAGCGATATATGGATAAACACAATACAGAAATGGGCATAAAATCCGGCTGAACTTCTATCTAGTAAGCTGCAAGTACGGATGTAATAGAGTAAGAGAAGGAAGGTTGCTCCACAGGACTAATCCAAGTCCCAATAAGTTCCAAAAAAGCTACATTGCTTACGTAACTTATTCGTCTAACCGATAATTCAAACAACCGACCCGAACTTATTATCTGTCATTCCAAGCATTACTGTCAGGTTTCCACGTCACTGCAAATAGGTTCAAACTTTTCATTGTTCTTTGAATTTGAGCAAGAGTTCTATTTATTGTTCTATTAATTTGATTATTCTTACCACATTGAAGCGTCGTTGAAGCCCATCACACATTACACTTAAAAATCTCTTCTTCTCTGCCGAAGGATTTAAAAGTGCATTTTCTTTACATGCATATATTCCTTATAAATACATCATTTTACTTGCCCATCAAACTGCAGGACATCTAGAGAATGAGCTATAGGCTTGAAACTTAACAAGCAACTTTAGCAAAAACTGATACTAGACACGTGGTGTGTTGTACTCATAAATTATTTATTAAAGAACCATAAAAGTATCTTAAAGGTTATGCCACAGTAATTTATTTTATACAGTTCCATTTAATAAATTATAAAATGTTATAATTACTGTTAATTATAAAATATTAATCTCTCATTTAACTGGTATTTTAAATCTTGCAATAATTTACCACACAATACTGTCACATGAAATTTTATTTACGAGTAGTACTAGAAAAAAAAACTGAATAAAATAGCTCATACCTTCATCATACTTAACTTATATTATATTCTAATTTTCAGATTTCTTTATCGATAGTGTTAGAAAAATTAAAACATTTCTATGCTCTACTTCAATCAAATTCAAATTCCTTTAATATCGTAAAGACAACTTTTGTTGTATGACAGAGTCAAGTAATGCTGTATATACATAGCTTATTAAGTAAAACAATAAAAAATACATAGGTTATACAACAGTAAATATTATACTAATTTTTTTTATTAGTCTACATAATTAGTTCAATTAATCAATCAATTAATCAATCTTTAAGTTCTATATGATGTATCCCAATACTATTTTTTTAAGCTTTTACTTGAGTGAAGACATTGTGTGTTGGCTTAGCATTAGTGAAGTTTATCAATCGAGGAGCTAGTAAAATTTCATTTATCCACACAATATCTAGAATTACTTGAAATGTATATCTTGAAGACTTGAAATTTTCCCCGTTTCAGTTCTTTATAAGCATTATCGAGTTTATATGATGCGCATATTAATCTACGTGATTTGTCTACGTAAAGCAATAAATAAGTTATTAACTCACCGGTTACGGTCATATGACAATCTAACGTGTGACATAGTAACACGTATACACTAACTATCCGCAAGATATTTGGAGAAAGACATGGTTCGCAACAATTCCTCTCTTGTCAGTCAGGGGAAATGTTATTATTTATTCTCTTGAGATATTGCATTCAACCACACTACTTTGGCGTACTCCTGCCTTTTAAATATATTCGATTAATTATGAAATGTATCGTTATTTTTTTATAAAGGCTATATAATCTGATTATATGAATAAAAGTGTCAAGCTAAAATGAGGATAACACGATTATAAATGATAATGATGTCATGGTGTTGACGTCATCTGCATTTAAATGAAACATTTCATAAATTAAATTCATTTCTGCCACGTTTAAAAATCCGCCTGCCCCACTTCTTACTTGATGCCCATCAGCAAAACAACACGATTACAACGAGGACTCTCTTTGTGGAAGTGAAATTAATTGAATAATTGTTAAAATATGCTTTTATTCAATATCATTAACATTACACCAAGGCTGTTCCAGAACACTTATTTTACTCCAAAGTTCATTGCACTAATTTCTTATTTTTTTCCATTTCATTTCTGTCTACGATAACGTTTATTGATTCAATGCATTTAAGTGAACAATACATTTTTCTACCTTTATAATTAATTTCATCTCTATTCCACAGTAGAAGATTTAATAGCAAAACATTACCCAATTACTAAGGTATTTAACATATCAGTATATTCCTATCATAATATATCGCGAGAAATACACAGAGGAATCATTCAAGCCGCTGTTTTATAATTAATTACCAGAGGAAACCCCTGCGTTCTTCACAGACAAACCCATCGTAGCTGTGATCGCCCCCCCCCCCCCCCACCCCCCCCCCCCCCCACCCCCCCCCCCCCCCACCCCCCCCCCCCCCCACCCCCCCCCCCCCCCACCCCCCCCCCCCCCCACCCCATTTTAGGAAAACATTGTAAAGTACATTATGCGCTGCCATTTTGCTGGATCGTCGTATTCTGATGGGGGTTGGGGGGTTTTTACTCTACAAACCCAATGGTTTTCATTTACTTTTTTTAATTGGGCAAATTATGTCAAAAATTTTTTAAAAACACAATAAATAAAATTTAAAAAAACACGGTATTTATTGGTTTTATTTTTTTTTAAATTTTTTTCACTCGCCCCATGCTTAAATTTTAAAGGGTTTTCCCATGTTTTCCTCTGTGGGCCGTCCCCCATGGTTGGCTTGTCAGGGGTTAATAGCAAGAAAAAATAGTTTATAGATGTTATCTCCTATGGTTTTTTAAATATTAAGCCGTACCCATACTTTTCAAACACCCTGTATATTACAGTTAAACGGATAGTAATAACTCGAAAGTAAGGAGTAGTATATGCTCATTATTGGTTTAGGGGAACGTAATTCTCCAAGAAATCTCTATGGAGCAGGTGTAGTAAAAATTTAAATTTAATTACACACAAATCAGAACACAACGTCTCCAAACGTGTTTCTAATAATAATGTTGCAAAAGACAAAACAAAGTTTGGTTGGCCTTTAGTGCAATAGAAACTAATTATTTCACTATCTAAAATGTAATAAGTGGTTAATAAATTGTAATAACATAATACATATATAATAATAAAATATCTTTGCGTCTGAGACAGTAAAAACATTGAAACGAGTAAAAATAGTATGACAATTGTCCTGCTACATACATAGATAAATTTATTACAATATCAAAATGTACATACACTGACATTAGACAGCGTATTGAACTTGAAAAGATATACCTTGTCATTATAACACCCTTTGTGCAGATGTGAAGCTGTCTCCAACAGAATAACAGTTGTGTATTTGGTCCAAAAGAGGCGTTATGAAGTTTTCTCCCGTGAAACCCGAAAAGTCATTATTTGATATGAATAAGTTCGATATTCATAATCCGATCATCACATATACACTCCGGCAAGTGGAATCCGGTTCGACTCCCGCGGAGCAAGTACTTTTTGTGATTCAATGTTTATTGAATTAAATAAGGCTAATTGCCATTATACAAGGAACGTAACTAAAGGCCCATTTTGACAGTATTTGGTCTTCCGTTCATATTTTAGTTTGCTTATTTAAACACATATGTTGACAGTTATACAGCCAAATACAAAATAATTGAATCGGAAAAAATGTAACGCGCTCTGTGGTGTAATGGTAGCACATTCACCCGTCAAGTGAGAGATTCGGGTTCGACTCCCCGCGGAGCAGTACTTCCTTTGTGATTCAATGTTTATTGAAATTATATAAAAATACTATATATATATAGTATATATATATGTTTTCAAAACATATTGAAAACATAGTACTTTGTGCAGTTGCAATACATGTAAATATAATTTAATTGATAATAAATAAATATTGCTTAATTAGAAATAAGATTTTAATTTATGGGGAACTCAAAAGGAAACCATTTGATTTAGCTAGTTGTTCTAAAATTATTTTCTATTTAAGACATGATGCATCTATTCTAAAATTATACTTTTCTGGATTTTTGGGAAGGTAGATAGGTGAGTGATAGGTGAGAGAGTGCTATCCTTTTTATGTATATAAATAACGAAAGTACAAAACCAAATTAATGCCTTAGTACGACATCTATAACATTTACTTCAGATTGCAAAAGTAACGAATTTAAACATAAAATGCATTGTAAACGTTATTAGAACACGGTTTTAAAACCAATTTGAATAAAGAAAGTTGTAATAATTTTTTAACATGCTGTACTCCAATCTTCCTTGATATTTTAACACTGACTTAAGAAAAAACAAAGAAATGATCACGAACACGCCTCTATCATCCATTCATCTTCGATATGAAAAGGTAAACTTTGTTATGATACTGTTAATATCTTAGGAATTACATGACAAGGACTATAATTGAATGGTTTTTGACCGAAGTATGTTTCCAAGGCCTTCGTATTTATAATGATGATCGGGGAAAACAAGATAGGTTGAACAGTGACGTCAGAAATATAATCACTTCGAACCATAAATACTTGTACACGTGCAAAAAAAATATAAGAGTCAGATTAAACTCTGATACTCTTAAACCATGAAATCTGAAATAATATCTATGTGAGGTATGCCTACTTACGTTTAAAAAGTATAGGATTTGTCCCATATTACATCCTAAGACAAGTAGTAATAAGTAGTCTGGTATAAGGACTTTCAATTTAAAAATTGCGTGTGAAGCCGCGGGTAACAGCGATGATATATAATAAAGTAGAATAAAAGTAAGTATGCTAGTCCTAGAGACCTACTTAGATTTTATTCCAAATTTTTGTTGTTTCGAAATAAATGTTGTTTTCACCATCGAAACGTGTCAATACGGAAAATGAACTTCAATTAAGATGTTGCAGGTTTTAAAGATTCCATTTAAAGTAAGTTATTGCAGAAATGTTAATCTTGTCCATTAGATACTGCAATAAATAATCTGATCAATACAATTATAAATATATTAAATGGTCTTTCCTTATTAATATTAGTATTTATTTTATAAATTATCTGGGGAAATGTATTGAAACTAGTAAACGTTTCTCCTCAAAAGAGCTGCACTTTATAATGTTGTTCGTTAATTACTTAGTGATTAAATGAAATGTGCTAAAATTTATTTAATTGAGGTATTTGTATTTAGTTTCAAAGGAGATTTTAATTAAAACGGTCAGGATTTATCTTCTCTATAAAGCACTATTAAACAACTAATCAGCGTGTATTATTTAGTTGTAATATTTGTTAATTCATTCAAATCAAAACGGATATTATAAATAAATGACACACAACCCATAGTTGTACTACTTCTGTTATTAGAATGAGTAATAGTGAAACTATACCATTGGATCAAAATATAAATATATATTATTTTCTGTCCGTTTTTTTGTCCATATCAACACGATATATTCTAAAACAAACTAACCTATATACCTTAAATTTTATTAGGCTATCATATAATATTGTTTTTTGTTTATAATATTTTTTTAATTGAGTTAGATATGCAGCACAAGTAAAAATGGTCTATATTCAAATTTATAAGTTAATTCAGTGGTTCATAATGATATAAATGGTAAAATTATTAGTTTCTTATGGAAATCTAGTAAGTTGCACTCTACTTAATAGCTGTCTCATTAATTGTGTATTCCTGTGGAAAGTATTTACAAAGGAAAGAATAACACTCATTAAGTTAGACATGGGACATGCCAGGAGTAGATTAAGGGAAACACAAGTCCTACCGTCGAATGTCCAGAGGGAGACAAACTTTTAATCGAAATCTTGAATTGAAAAGTTAGAATCACTATGGAAATAGTTTATTTTTACTTCGTTTTTTTTTCTTCCGTTTTCGCGTGTTATAATAATTGTACTAATATAATGCAGAGTAAAATAGTTATGAAATGAATAGGGATATTGCGAATATATAAATAAAGAAATGTTCACTGAAAAAGTTACGGTCCAGTGTAGAAATATCATTTCGAGTCAATGTGTTTATGACTGTAGACGTATCAAAGGCACACAGTGAAATTTTTTTAATTACCCGATGTTACAAAAAATTGGTTTTGTAAGCTTGAAATTTAGTAGTATTTAAAATGTGCTGTATGTTTTTGTATTTTATTAAAAAAAAATAAAAATAAAATATTTTAGAAATGTTTCTCATCAAAACGTCTCAAAGTAGTCGGTATCTAAACGTTATGTAAAAGAAATCTGATTGCTTTTTTTATAATTACATTGCCTCTCAGGATAGAAAGAAGATTATTATGTTAACGAAATCGTAAGGTAAACAGTGTAATAGATTTCCTCACTACTTTTTATTAATAGTTTTTATAAATCAAAAATATAATTTGAAATAAGAGTACCAATAAGAATGATTAAGTACGAATATTAAAAAATATAACTGGATCTGGATAATATTAGTTGAAAACTTATAGCTCAACATCTAATATGATTAGGTACACTTCTGTTACTTTTCGTGTTGCTTTGCAAGCCTCTATCAGATATGTCATCTGATCGTCTGTTGCCTGTACTGGTTATTGTGAGTAATCACTCTGTACTAAATTTGTTTAATAACAACTTCTCGCATATAGGACTAATTATACTTTGTTTTAACTTAGCTTTTGGAAAATATTCCCAAGATAATTCTGTGTTTAGTTTCATTGAATCTCTTAGAGTCTTCGTTGTACATATGTACAGTAGTATCCGGCTTATGATATCTCTCGTCTTTTGGAGAGCTCTTGGAGTTTGAATCTCGACTTCTTAAAATTTCCATTCTTAGAAAAGTTTAGAGATGTAGGAATTTCCAATCTCTTTTTAGCTTTCGGATACTGACTTCTGGAAGATAATGAGATTTCGAAGATTCTGTGCCCTTATAAGATCCCAGGACTAGGATAAGGTTCTCGGAATCTATGCCTGTTAGATTTCACTCAATGGAGGAACGGTCCTCTGGTTTTTTGTAGGCTTCTGGAAGCTTCTGTTTCTCTATATTGAAATTATCTCGTTTTCAGACTCTTTTGATATCTAGTCCATTAAGGATGCTCAACCTTATGAAGATAGTAGAAACCTCTTAAACGATTACAGCCTCTATACGTTTTCCTTGATTCACGGTGGTTCAGATTACAGGAAGTTTTCTTAATTCTAGTTCTGGACCTCTGCTCTCGGATATAAAAAAGGTTAGTTTGAGGGTCATCTCATAACAAGGTCCTCTCACCAGTTTAAAAATAAGTGCTTAAAACTAAATTTTATAAATATTTACGGTGAAAAACTACTATTAACTTACCATTTTACTTAGAGAAACTTATTTAAAACCATACATACAGCTTCATTTAAATAAATCTTTCACCCATTTTAATTGGTATTAAATTACTTATCATGGTGATAAATATATTTTTCAAATGTATTCCCCACATAAAACAATCTGTGCACCAAGGATATTAAAAAAACAGCTTTGAGATGGAATAACTAACGTTGACCTAGTTTTAAAAAGCTCATTATATAAGTAAGTTCATGGAACTGAATAAGAAAAGAGAATTTAATGGACTTGCAAAATTTGTAAAGCACAAATTAGGTATCGCGGCGTCTCTGTATTATGCATGAGAAAGTCCACCGCAAATATTTAACCTAAAATGAAGTATTTAAAATCTTTGGCAAATTAATAAAGTTTACATTTCTGTGTTAAAATGTGATGACACTGGACAATTTGTTTTGTAGGCTACAACACATTTTCTTGTAATTGATGGAATTACAATTCCAGACTATAGCTATTTTACTTATTTAAAATATTTTAATTTTTAATAATATCAACAAAAAAACTGTCATGCTTTTTTTATAACATAATACAACTAACCATACCCCAAAAATCGTTTGCTCTGTCGGTTAAGTAAATAAAGGTAGGTAGAAAATGTTCAATAACACAGTTTTCGCCAATGTTGCATGAAAAGCTTCAAGGTTTAGCTGATTGAATCCTGATTGGCTAATTTTTTTGCGATGTCATATGTTTAAATGCGATATGATTGTACTGAGTTTGTTTACAAATCTATTTATTCTTTTATTTTGATCTTTGACATGATTAACCATGAAAAAAAGATGTTCGCTAACGCTCAGCCCGCAAATCCTATGAAGTGACAAGTTCCTACTATCAACGAAATCGATGTTGCCTTGATAAAAATGAAACTTACTGTAGAGCAATATTTATAGTCTACAAGCTTGTTCGTTTTCTACATATTGTGCGGATTTACAGACAGTGTATGTGTATAAATGAAGCATAGTGAAAAATTTCTAGTCTATAATGTCAGTTCTTTTTTAAATATCGTGTAGTGAGTCTGACAGAAATGGGGACTTCGCTAAAGCTCGTTCAACTAAATTCATTATCTATTCTTTTACATTACATACGTTTAATCAATTTATTTTAATTATTAATCCAATCAAATAATCTTTACATTTATTGTAACTGCTCGAAGTATTACATTTTTATATCAATTTTTTCGAACATAATCTGTAGTATCCAACACTGACTTGCCGGAGAGAAACTTCATTACGCTTCTTTGACATATACACAATGTATTCTGTTGGAGACATCTTCACATCAGCACAAAGGGTGATATCATGACGAGTATAACCTTTTAAAGTTCAATACGCTGTCTAATGTCAGTGTATGTAGACGTATATCTTACAATAACTATATATATCTACGTAGCTAACAGTTGTTTTACTACTCTTGGTCCTTTCAATACTTTCAAGCATAGATTTTTTTATTTATATTATTATTGTATTAAAATCATATTAACCCCTTATTATATATTTTTTTAGATATGATCATATTTACTTCTGTTTCTCATGGCCAACAGACTTATACTCGTATTTGTAAATTGCATTATTAGAAACACGTGTAAATCGCAATTTCTACACCATCTCATAGACTCCTGTCTAGGCTCAGACGGCACCCTAGCTCTTCGGAAAAGAATGAAACTAACTAAATAACGGTACTGTACGAAACTTTAACCAACTATTATTTAATGTGATAGTAAATTTCCCCCTTTTAACTTCCGTGTATACTTATTCGGTACATAAAATCGTAAGCCAGTTTCATTAAAAGCATCAAGATATTGCTGTATATTCCTGCAACATTTACATCTTGCCTGTGCCCTTAATTTAGAACAAACTTTAAAAGTTTTGCCTTATTTACCATTGGATTTGTCATTGTTAAGAATAATCTTCTGTTTATTAAATAATATACTTACTTTTATAACTCTGTCGATCGTAGCTGCATAGTTTCGTCTAATGAAAGTGTTAATTATAAAAAATTATAATTATATTTATATTTACTAAGTTTTTGAATTTTATAGCAACAGTTTTTATCAAGAACACGTAAGCCGGCTTGTTTAAGTTGCGTAAAAAGTCTCTGAAACTTTAGGGTTTTTCATTTCTATTCTTTACAAAGCCACCTGTGTACTTCGTACTAACCCCTAAGTTGCACATGCGTAACTGCAGACATTTACCATTTAGACCATTAACGTGAAGTCTGGGGACCCAAATGGGTTCGGTCCGGCTTGCAAGGATGCATAAACTATGAGGTTAATCACATCACGTCACTACTGTTTGTGTTAGTTGCTTGGGCATTGTGTACATTGAGAATAGTTTGTTGTTTTATCGATCTTGTTGTAACTATCACCAATCGTCAGTAGTGATTTAAATAATATTATAGACCAAAATGTCTTACGTTTGTTCCCTCAGATATATAGGACACAAGTGTAAAATATCGCTGACGTTTGTTTACTGGTGAAGTCGCGGTTGCCAATGAAGTTCAATTAGATATCCTAAGAATATACAGTACAATGTAGGAGTATACGCCACAACAGGCGTAACATGCTTAGGCGAGTTTTGCAGTTTGCATACAAAATCTTAAGTCCGTAGGTCCTTTCATTCCAGAGATTTCCTACGATAGACAGACCGACTGGTAATCTTATACACAAAAGAATTGTTCATTATATACCTTACAGACAACAGAGAGATTGTACCATCCATATGTAACTTTAATGACGCACTACCAAATTGCATGGATGGACGTGCACCTTCATCGAACTCGATGGCCTTATATTAATACTAGCATTATTTACGTGACAGTTCAAATTATATTTCAAGAAAATATTATTGATTTCATTAATTCCTATAAATAATGCTTTTAAAATTAAGTTTTCGGATTTAAATGGCTAAGTTTCAAAATTATAACTTAAATAACTTCGCAATCATTTTCAATTTTCATTAAGTTAAATGTATATATATATATATATATATATATATATATATATATATATATATAATATAATGTACTTATTCAATCTAGATATATATATTTAATGTTAGTGGTGTTGTGTGTGTGTAAAGTTTCCCGTGTCTGTAACAGATCGTCTATACGTTTTATGCAAGTATGCGAGGAAGCCTGTTAAATCCTCTGTACTTATTCAATCTAGAATATATATATATTAACGGAATGTTTTACAGAAATCTTTAAAAACTAGGTTGATATTCATCCCACATCAAAAGAACTGCATTTTAATGTTGTGGTTAATTATTTCTCTGCAGGGAAGGGATTTGCAAAAACTGTTTCGCCTCTTTATGTTTAATACCGGTACTCGTTAAAAGTCGAGACATATTTATTTAATTCAGATATCATTACTTACAAAGGATGCTACATCAAGTGTGGGGTAACAGAATTCGCAGAGGGCAGAGGGTGAATGAAAAAATTTCAAGTCTATAGATACATCTGTTAGTATGGTCACACTTTTAAAAAGAAATATTATTTGATCATACTATCCGTTTTAAAATTTATCTTCTCGGTGATGATTTTCTCATTAAAATGAATGTAAATATATTAATTAACCCTCAATCATTGGATGCTCCATCATGAAAATTTATTTTTATGATAACAAAGTTTAATTCAAAACAATTCAGGTCTAAATGTCAGTTTGTCCTTGGAATGTAGATATACATATATAGAAAGAAATAACATTTTCAATTACTCGAGAGCTATCCCTTACTAATAGTTTCGCTCAGCGAATGAAACAGATTGTAAAGTAAAGTTCGTTTTAAGGTATGTTGATATGCTGTATGATTCATTGCTTGTGTTTTATCTGTCATTAAAAACTCAAGTTAATATTAAAAAGATAAATTATTGAAAAATACTATGAACGGTATATTAACTTTTTACTTCTCACATCTTCACACTTATTAAGTTTTTTTTATATGAAATATGTTTATTGCATGTCCATAAAAGGAGCTTATGAATAAAGAATCTTTTACTGTTACTTATAAGTTTAGTTTTAAAGCACCAACTTCTAGAACGGAAAAGTATCCATATATCGTTTGAAAATAATTAACTTAACTAATACTGTTCTACTGTGCGCGTAGTAACGTGTTAGTAACAGTGTAATACTAATAGATCTAAAGCACTTACTTTACTAAACTAAATTATCAGATATGGCAAAACTCCTTGCATGTACGGGGGGTTTTTGAAAATCTTTTGTGATAAATGCTGTTATAAGATTTTGAGTTGAAACTTTGTGTCACCATTGCAAATTGAAAATAATAAAGAATAAATATTAATTCTGATATACTTGCTTGAAAAGTAGAAATTCTCGTACAGCTAACATCTTTAAATTTACTTTTGTGTTATATTATTAGTTCAAGGCAATAATTATTTATTCATATAATATTTTCATGACACACAGCAATAAGATATGTATTAAAACTATTGTTGATATAGTAAAAACTTAGTAAGTATATGTATATTTCAAAACTAATATGTTTATTGTTATTAAATTGTTAATTTCTGTAAATGTATCTCAACTATTATGCAACTAACACCATATAGAGTTTGAAAAGTAAATTATTTTATTAAATAATGACAAATCCAATTGGTAAATAAATCAAAACTTTTAATATTTATTCTAAAATATCGCACAGGGCAATAGAAAAAAGTTAAAAAACAGCTGTTGTTGAAATATAAAACTATTATAGATTCGAAAATAAATATAAAAAATTATAGATTCGTACATTGTGCTCATTAAAGTATACGAAACCTGTTAATTATTTGTGATTTTTGGCATTATTTATTAAAATAAAAAAAAGCAATCATCCTTATGTAAAATTTATTGTATACTACTGGTTTCTTCAGTTTTAAATTATAAAGTTTTATATTTGAAATACATTATACATTGACAACATTCACTTACTTTTGTTTAAAGTATAGTTTAATTTGCCAAAAAATAACGGAGCACAAGGGTCTGGATTGAGCTATGAATGGAATAAGCCCTGAATATTTATGGCAGCAATCGAATACCAGCAACTACAGATACTCAGGCTATATTTTCATTTTTTTAAACTGATTAAAGTTTTATTAAATTTAAAAAGTGGTTTTTGAATATTTTTCTACTTTACTTGATCCATTTTGTAATGGATCACAAAACCTTATTTGTATTAGATACATTTAATAAACTTAGATTCATTTATATAGAATCATTTTCCTCTATGCGTCCATTTCCTTATATTTATTTTATTTATCATGAATATTTATGATTTTGTCTTTGAAGTGAAATGTAATACTTACAGAAGAAAAAAACCAATAACAAGAGGTAAAACTTGGTACCGTGAACCTGTGAGTAACGATGGTTACATGCGAGCAGGAAAGTACAAATAAGAAGTATTATTCATGTTCGTCTCCTGCTCCAACTTTCCAACACAAATACCACATAACTGGAAATTACAGCTTCACTCCTGCTGTTTGACATATTTACGAAATCAAACAGTTATTTGTTATGAATACACGGTCATGTATGTCTGTGTTTACGTAAGTAGAGATCATCCCACTCGTGCAAACAATGATATTTGACTAAAACTGGTTCGTGTTACATTATTTCAGAATGAATTTACAACTCTTTGTTTGTTTACTTTTTCTATTAAGTGCGCAATTAAAATTTCTATTTTAACAAACTAGTTTTAATTAAATAATCTTTACATTTATTACAAACCGTACGGTACAATTTCAAATTCACAAAGTACCATGACGTATTTAAAACTTTTCATTTCGAACTCTCTAGTATCCAATACTGACTTGACGGAGAGAAATTTCATAACGCCTCTTTGACACATACACAATGTATTCTGTTGGAGACAGCTTCACATCAGCACAAAGGGTGATATAATGACGAGTAGTTCAATGCGTTATCTAATCTCCCTCTATGTATATTTAGATCTTGTAATAACTATATCTATCTATGTATCATACATCTGTTTTACTATTCTTGTCCCTTTCAATGCATTAAACTTAGATATTTTTTTATTTATATTATTATTGTATTACAATCATATTAATTCCTTAGTATATTTTAGATAATAAAATATTTTATTTCTGTTGCACTACTGCCCAACAAAGAGTATTTTTGTCTTTTGTAATTACGTTATTATAAACAAATGTGAGGACGATATTTACTGAGGTTTTTGTGTAAGAAGTTTTTGGGGAATTACGTTCCACTAAACCAATCCTGAGTATGTCGTCAATCCTTACTTTCGAGTAATTACTATCTGTTTTAACTGTAATAAAGTTATAGTATGTAGATTAAATAACCGTCTACATTATTACGTTAAACATAAATATGGGGCGTAATTTTCTTATATTTAAAACAAAAACCTGTAATACATGCATATATAACTTACGTTCGTAAGTAATTTACTGTGTTGAAAGTGTTTTTGGTAACACTTACCTATTTTATCTCTTTAACGATACTTTGGTATTACACGAAAATCTCTCTGTTCCTATCTACTATTAGTTATAAAAGCCATATAAGAAGGAAAGTATAATCGTGCGTAGTATAAATAAAACACGTTATAAGTTACGAGGGTTCACGTTATGTGAGCTGGAATTTTAGATACAAACTAAATTAGATGTTTTTCTATATTTCCCAGAAGCGGGATGGCGCCGAAGGTGGCATTGAAGACAACACTGAAGGCCAGGGGCATTGCTGATCGGTAAATTTTACGTTCGCCAGAAACGTTTTAGTGCCACTTACGGAATTTCTAGTGATAAAAGAAAGATATTCTCTAGACATAGTACCCAAATGCAAGCCCAGCTAACGTGAAGTCAAGCTCAGTACTCGTAAAGGTTAAAATTTAACTTTGATACTACTAGTAAACTCATGTATTATGAATATAACCTAATTTCAATCTACTCATATCGAGTAATAACCAGCGGTTAGATAGAGAACGAATTGGTCTCCGGGTATTGCCAAAGTATCCTATTTACAGTGTTCCTGAAATCATTACCATTAGTCTCTTATAATTTAGTTTTGTAAACTTAAATTGTTTTCCAATCATATAGAACTGAGTATAGTAACTTAAAAGAATACTACAATTTAGATAGAGAAAGTAATTGTTGAAACATGTAGCAAACAGTCTAATACCCTATAAGAATTCTTAATGTATTCCGCGTCTTCATACCAAGGTGATTCCACCTTCACTAATTTCTGAGCTACCGGACTGCTCTGATATTGAAACCTCGTCATGGCTAACTCCCCACTTCACAATTCTTTACGACCTGTATTTCTCGTAAATACAGTATGACAATTTCCTTCATGTATAAGTTTCCCAACAAGTTAAGGTTTTTGTACCCTGTCAATTACCAGTGCCATGTGCGGTAAGGATCTCAATACTCGTTTCCGCGCGGCTGGGGCAAGACTCTCTCGTGATGCTTTGGTGAACATCATCTGCATCTCTTGGCGCAATTCCTACACTTTCCCATAGACTCTGTTTGCGCTCAGACGACGTTCTACTCCTCCCAAAAAAACAAATAACTAAGTAACGCTACCACGAACTTTAAACCAACCAAATATTTTAATCTCTTATCAAAATTTTGCCCTCTTAACCTTGGTTTTTGTCTTAACTTCCGTGCATACTTATTCCTCACATTAATTTGTTACCTAATGTCATTGAAAAGATCAAAATAATTTAATCAATATTGTTTTACAGTCCAGCAACGCTACAGTGCAATAACTAAGTTCTCACAATTTATTACTCGGAACGTTTACTTCCGTATAGCGCGCTGTCGCCTATCGAGATCAAGTTGGATTACCCATGTTTAGCTAAACTTAACTGTGTGCACAAAATTTGAAACTACCGAAACTTTTATTGGCCAGTGAGTTTAGCTAACCGAACATAAATTAACTGCTTGGGTATATATTACATGAAGAGATATTAAAGATTCAATTTAAAGTAAATTATTTCAGAGAGTTTTCTCTCCTCCATTAGAGAGACACTGCGGTAAATAATCTGCTCTGTGCTCTATGCAATAAGTCTTTTAAATGCTCTTTACTTATTCTGTCCTTCTAGTATATGTTTTATAAAATGATCTGGAGAAAACTATTTAAACTAGGTTAACATTTCTTCTCAAAAGAGCTGAACTTGATTAATTGCTTGCTGCGGATAAAGGATTTGTAAAAACTACTTACCGCTGTTACTGATTAAATGTGTGAGATTTATTTAATGGAGATATTGCATTTAGTTTCAAAGGAAGTTTAATTAAAACGGTCTGATTTATCTTCTATTAAGCATGATTATACAATTCATCAGCGCGTATTATTTAGTTGTAATATTTATTTAATTTAATTTTAAGTACAAATAGGACATAATACTATTAAATACATGACAAAAAACATATAGTTAATTCTGTCCTCTTATTGGCTGAGTCTTAGCGAAGCCTATCACTGGAGGGGTTACAAATATTAAAATTTTCCCACCTGTTTACACGATGATCTGAGACCGAACTAACCTATATACTTGAAATTTTATCAAGTAATCATATATTGTTATTTTTGTTTTAAATACATTATTATTGAATTGGAAATATAGTGAAAGTAAAAATGCACTATATTTATATATAATTTAATTTTTTATATGAATTATTTTAATGTAATTTTGTTAATTCATTTAAATACAATATAGATATTATACTCATAAAGACATAATACACAACCCATAGTTGTACTTCTGTTATTGGTTGAGTGTTAGTGAAGCTAATCAACTGGATGAATTAGAAATATTTAATTTATCTGTCTGTTTATTTGCCTTTATCCACAATATATCTCTAGAACAAATGAACCTCTATACCTTAAATTTTATCAATATATCATATAATATTGTTTTTGTTTCAAATACATTATAACTTTTAGTTGTACAAAGTACAAGTAAAAATGGACTATATTTAAATATGTTTTTAATATGAATGGTTTAAGTGGTTTATAATTATTTAAAATTTAAATGTATTAGTTTCTTATGAAATCTAGTAAGTTGCGCTCAATTTAATGGCTGACTCGTTAATTATGTATTCCTGTGGAAAGTTAATTATATATTTACAGAAGAAAGAATAACACTCATAAGTTAGACATGGGACATGCTAGTAGTAGATTAAGGAAACACAAGTCCCACCGTCGAATGTCCAGAGGGAGACAAACTTTTAATCGAAAATCTTGAATTGAAAAGTTAGAATCACTATGGAAAATATTTTTTCTTCTTCTGTTTCGCATGTTATAAAATTGTAATAATATAATGCATAGACAAGTAATTATGAAATGAAATATAGATATATTGTGAATGTACAATTAATTGTAAAATTAAATGTTGAATTTACTGTTAAATTAATGTACAGTATTAGTATACGATTCGAATCAATTTGTGCCTATATGAAACAGAATAGACTGTAGATGTATCAAAGGGACGTAATGAAAAATTGCGTTGATTAAACAATGCTACCAACAACAACATTGGTTTTTAATTGTTTTTTGATGCCGTATGTTGTACTCTTTAAAATATATGCTGAATTTTTTATATATTTTTATATTTTATTCAAACGAATAAAAATAAAAATATTTATAAATTTCAATTTTCAAATTATGTTCTTAATGTAGTCACAACTTAACAATAAAATGTAAAAGAATCTGATTAGTTCGTTTTGTTTCAAACACACATTGCCTCGTAGAACAGGAAGCATATTATGTTTGCTGCACAATATCGGAAGGTAATCAGTTTATTAGTTTTTACTCACTACTTATTTCAACTATAGTTTTATTCAAATCAAGAATGTAATTGAAATAGAATTAATAACAAGAATAATTAAGTAAGAGTATTAAAAAATATACCTGAATTTGGATAATATTAGTTTGAGGATAAACTTATAGCTCAACACCTATAATATTACAATACAATTCTGTTCCTTTTTAATTAGAATTTATTAAACTTGCATTTTGAATCTTACGTGTACTGAACCATCTTGTTTCGTAAACCTCTATAAATACACTATGCTAGCTCTAGATTTGTTATCTGATCATCTGCTGCCTATACGGGTTATTATGAGCAATAATGTATTCCTAAATTTCTTTAATAAAAACTATATCTTGCATGTAGGACGGCTTATACATTGATTAACTCAGCTTCTGGAACATCTCGCCAAGACCTCTTAGAGTCTTTGTTCCACATACAGTAGTATCCGGCTTATGATGTCTCTTGGTATTTTGCATATTGACCTCTTCTTAAAAATTTCCAGTGTCAGGAATGTTTAGAGAAGTAGGAACTTTCAGTCTCTTTTTACTGTTCTGATACTAAACTTCTGAAACTCATGGCACTTGGAAGGTTCTTGGCCTTGGGAGTTCCCGGGCCATGATAGATCACCGAATCTCGGTTTTTGAGAGATTTCAGCCAGAGGGAGATCTCGGCCTGTGGAAAATTTCTGGCCTCTATGAGCTCCCAGACACTTTAATCTCCCGTCCTCTAAAGGATTCTTATCCTAATGGAGATTCTGAAAAGATCTAAAAGTTTTTTTTAATCCTCTAAACGCACCAGGATTCAGGAGGGTTCTGGCCACAGGAAGCTTCTCTCTTCTAAACGTTTCTGAACTCTGCTCTAGGATCAAAAAGGATCGTTCGTGAACATCTCATGAAATGAAATCTTGCCTAATCTTTAACAAGTTTGAAAGGTTTGAATTTACATGTTTAAATATTTTTGACAAGTTAAAATGTTTTTAATCATAACAGTTTCTTGAAATAATGAATTCAGATTATAAATATTTAATATATTATAATGTATCATAATATTATAAGCAAGTAGAAATTTTAAGTTTTTGAGATCCATTTCCATTTTTTAGAGTAATCTTTTGATCACTGAATCTACAGGAATACATAGTTAAATTTACAACTGAAGTTAAAAATGTGTATGTTTTGCTGTATGTATGTGCGTTATACCTTTAAGGAGTGACATTACTTTAGGCCTATTTAGCATTTGTTTCTCGAGATATATACATGGAAAGACAGGCAGACTTTTTCCAGCGCTTCTCGTGATATAGATCCTTTGAAAAAAGTACTAATATATCAATTGAATGCATCTATTACTAACGTAGTTCATTCAATGGCCATGGCCATCCAACTTTTTGACCTCAGTGGGCGAGAGACAAAACCACATGTGTACTTCGAACTATCCCCTAAGTGCACGGGACGTAATTGCAGACATTTACCACTTGGACCATTAACGTGAAGTCTGGGACCCAAATGGGTTCGGTCCGGCTTGCAAGGATGCATAAACTATGAGGTTAATTACATCTCGTCACCACTGTTTTGTGTTAGTTGCTTGGGCATTGGTGTACATTGAGAATAGTGTGTTGTTGTATCGATCTTGTTGTACTCTCTCTACTCGTTAGTGATTTAAATAATATTAAAGATGTCAATGTCAGTTTCAGATCAGTTATGTTTGCTGATGACGTTACTTTTCTGCAACTCAACCTTCATTAGATTTAGTTTTTAATAAATTTAAAATTATTTTAAATCAAGCCGATAACTGGTATAAAGCTAATATGATGTTGTTTATGAACGCAGAGAAGACCCAACACTTGGTATTTACTCTGAATAGAGCAATAAAAAAATAAAAAATAAAAAAAAACTGCAATTTTGAGAGCGTAAAATTATTAGGAATTTTTTGTAGATTCCTATGCTGTCCTTGGCATATAAATTTTGATTGTGTTCATAAAAAGTGAGCAGAGTGGTATATTTATTGCGAAAACTAAAACTTTATGTGTCCAAGGATACGCTAAGAATGGTTTACTTTCCACTGTTTTAGAGCATCGTTAGTTATGGTCCTGCTCTTGTGGGGCAAAGAATCTTGTATTGATACAATTTTATTGACTCAGAAAAAAGCCATGAGAATTATAGCGGATGCTAATTTCAAAGACCATTGTAAGCAGATTTATAAAAAAAGAAGCCATTTTAACGGTCATAAATATTTACAATTTTTACTGCTTGATCCATGTCAAAAAATAGTTTTAAAAACCTGACACTAAATAAGCACATTCATATTCACAATACCCGAGGCGTTAACCTGATCAGCAAACCTTTTACAAGACTTTCTAAAATTCAAACTGCACATGTGGCCGTTGGAATAAATCTATTCAATACTTTGCCTTTGAATGCTCAGAGTGTTACATTAAATAAATTTAAAACAGTTATTCATAAGTGGCTGGTAGAAAGGCCAATTTTTTGACTTATCAGAGTTTTATTCATCTGACATCAGTGGGATAGTTTTTAGAGTATTGTTTTGCTAAATAGTACACTTTTGTCTCACTAAAATATTGTATTATTGTACTTTTACATGTAAACTATTGCGTCTTTTTATCAATGAATGTATAATTTAGATTGTTTTGGTGTTATTTTACTGTTAGTATACAAATTCTGATGTGATCTATTGCATGTAATGTCTAACGATCAATAAAAATCTTATCTTATCTTATATAATGTAGAAGTACGCCTTTCACCTGTCGCGGATTACATACGTACCTTCACAGGTTACATACATATTAAGTCTGTAGCGCCTTCCATTCTTAAGATGTTCTGCGGATAAACGAAATCTTTACATCCTTAACAGACAAAAGAGAGGTTGGTACCAGCCTTACTAAGTGACTTCAATGAGGTTCTACCAAATTGTATGGATGGTGGGCGCGCACCATGATCGAACTCGATGGCCTTTATAATCAATATTAGCATTTATTTTATATTTGCTGTTTGAATTTTATTTCGAGAGACTTATTATTAATATCAGGTAAATTTTAGAACTGTGGAAGTCCTGTGACGAAACTTTCATTATTTTCCTATAAATAATGTTTTAAAAATTTCGGTCCAGAGTTTAAATTGCTAAGTTAAAAAAAAATTACATTTAAATAACTTCGCTAAATATTACGTGTAAAGTTTTTCCGTGTCTGTGACGAAACGTAAATATGTTTCTCCACAAGTATGCAAGTAGGTCTTTTAATTTCTGTACCTATTCAATCTAGAAAATATAGTAACGGTTCTACAGAAATCTGTTAATCCTGTTAGAACTAGGTTAATATCTATCTCACCTCAAAAGAACTGCATTTTAATGTTGTGGTTTAATTAGTTCTCTACAGGGTTGGGATTTGCAAAAGCTGTTTTACCTCTTTAGTGTTGAATACTGGTTACTGGTTTAAAAGACGAGATAGATTTATTTAATTGAAATATTATTACTTTACAAAAGGATGCTACACACCACTTATAGAGTAATATAATTCATCACTGAGGTTGCATGCAAAATTGCGATTCTGTAGCTACATCTGTTAGTACTCGTATGTCGCATGTTAAAAATATTATTTCATTATACTCTGTTTACTAATTTATCTATCCTGCGATTTTCTAAAAAAAGCAATGGTAATATATTAAGCCATCCCTCCAAACCAGTTCTATGGAGTAACATGCTCCATAATGGAGATCTTACTTGTTTTGAAACGGAGCTTCAGCCAAAAATTGCAATCTACAGGTAATTTATTTCTCCGAAAAGTCGTACTGACAGATGGCTGGACAGACATAAATTAAAATTTTCCAATCCATCGAGTGGTATTACCTTGCTAACACTTTCGCTCAGCAAATCAAACGGTTTGTAAAGTAAAGTTCGTTTGTGGGAGTTGATATGCTGTAGGATGTAATTATTAATCGCTAGTGTTTTTGTGCCATTAATAACTCCATTAGGATTAAAAAAAGTAAATTATAGAAATTAATATTAAATTTTTTGGTTGATCTTCACATCTTAATGCTCTTGCTCCAGTTTTAATATCTAAAATGCTCTTTCTGTATGTTAAAAAGGAGCTTATGAATAAATAATTGTGTTAAATGTTCTTATAAGTTTGCTTTTAAAGCACCAACCTATAGAATGGAAAATTATCCTTAGATTTTTTTAAAAATAACTAATGAAACTGTTGTATAAAACTAATAGATACGTACGAGTGTATTACCTACGTTTATATCATAGTAACTAATATTATATAGGGACAGAGCGGCTTCAGAATAATATCAAAGTACCGTACTTACAGCTATAAACAAAACTAATGGCTAACAAAATACTATAGATTCACAATAAACTGTGACAAAATTACAGTTATACGGAAAGTAATGAAGTTTGGAATAGAACCTGCTCATGATTGGTTTTGGGGGACTTACAGTAGGTAGGGCATTTCCAAAAAACGTTTCATAGAACATAAGGAGTAAGACTTATTTTTATATCACACACAAATCAGTAAATAACGTTCTTACACGTGTTTCCAAATAATGCAATGCCAACAAACAAAAATACATTTGTTGGATGTAGTACATCAGAAATAAATATTTTATTATCTAAAATATTATAGGAGGCTAATCTAAATACTAATTCTATAACAACATACATCAAACATCTGTGCTTGAAACACATTGAAAGGAACAAGAATAGTAAAACAGCTGTCTGCTACATATATAGATAAAGTTATTACAATATCGAAATATAACATAGAGTGAGATTAGATAACGTATTGCACTTGAAAGATATACTCGTCATTATATCACCCTTTTTGTGCTGATGTGAAGCTGTCTCCAACAGAATACATTGTGTGTGCATCAAAGGGGGTGTTACTAAGTTTCTTTCCGACAAGTCAGTATTAGTTATTGGATATTATAGAGTTTAGAAAAAATATGTTTGATATGTGATACTTTGTGCAGTTGCAGTTGTACTGTACAGGTGAGTAATCAATGTTACAGATAATGCAACTGATAATAAATAAATATCGTGTAATTGCCATGCAATTGTTGTCAAAATGTAAACAGGATTTTAGGTATGAAAAAGGAAACCATCCGTTGTTTTTTTAACCTAGTTTGTAATTATGTATTAGGTTAGTTCTTTACCTGAAGAAGAGATCAGATTGCAGATCTCGCAACGTAGTGGTTACTGATTTCTTGTTTCACTGGAACGATGGCAGATGTCCGGAAAAATCCTGTTTCCTTCAGAAACCATCCGATTACGTTAGTTGTTCTAAACATTGAGTAAACAAAAATGTTGCCTTGTAGGATGGGAAGTGTTATTTTTGCACGTGAACTATGGAGTATAACTTCCTTACAGTATGTTTGAGCATACAAAACAGGAAAGGACGTTTCAAACAATATTAGTTGTATGGCTGAGCGTTATCAAAAGTAATTTATATATATATATATCTACAAGGTGTTTGAAAAGTCTGGGTACAGCTTAATATTTTACAAACAATAGCAGATAACATCTATAAACCTTTGCACAGTGTCATATGGCTATGTAAACTATTTTTCCTTGCTATTACCATGACATGCCAACCATGGGGTGACGGCCCACAGAGGTGAATAACATGGAAATCTTAAACGGAAAAAGCATGGGTTCGAGTGATTACCTTCATTTTGAAAGAGCTCACTTTAGTAGAAGTTGAATGCCGCAAACCGCATCTCAAAAGGTTTATCCAATCAGAAATGGGTCGGGTTGTTTTTAGGTACACATTGTGATAAGTACATATTATGATAGCTGGCCAATTCTAGGATAAGCTGGATTCGTCGTAGGCTATTCCTGGATGCGCGTAGGCGGCTCGTTGTTCACTCAACTGAACCAATGGTTTCACTTGATTAGTTATTTATAAAAAATAACAAGAAAAATGTAAATCCATAAATTAAGTGGATAAGTTAACTGTTTCACCAACAAAGAAAACAGATACAATGGTTAGAACGTTAAGTAGTGATATTTATCCACATTAACATTTTTGTTTAAATGTTTTAAACTAATTTATTTAAGAGAAACTTGGAATGTTTAACTTATTGTAAAAGTTTTCCATTCATGGATTGCAGTCACTTTCTAATGTTTAGACAGTAAGGTGTTTCCCGATCCCGAGTATTCCTTCAATAACACTTTTTGTTATAATCATTTCAGGGTTAGTGTAATTCAACATTAGACAAAGTCCTACATCTAATTGTCTATGTCTACATCTATGTTTTCCTCTGTGGGCCCGTCCCCATCCCCCCCCCCCCCCCACCCCCCCCCCCCCCCACCCCCCCCCCCCCCCACCCCCCCCCCCCCCCACCCCCCCCCCCCCCCACCCCCCCCCCCCCCCACCCATTGCATACTTGCGGAGAACATACTTACGTTTCGTCGCAGACACGGAAATCTTTACACGTAATATTTAGCGAAGTTATTTAAATGTAATTTTTTTTAACTTAGCAATTTAAACTCTGGAACCGAAATTTTAAAACATTATTTATAGGAAATAATGAAAGTTTCGTCACAGGCTTCCACAGTTCTAAAATTTACCTGATATTAATAATAAGTCTCAAAATAAAATTCAAACAGCAATATAATTAATGCTAATATTGATATAAGGCCATCGAGTTCGATCATGGTGCGCACCCATCCATACAATTTGGTAGAACCTCATTGAAGTCACTTAGTAAGGCTGGTACAAACCTCTCTTAAGGATGTAAAGATTTCGTCTATCCGCAGAACATCTTAAGAATGGAAGGCGCTATAGACTTAATATGTATGTAACCTGTGAAGGTACGTATGTAATCCGCGACAGGTGAAAGGCGTACTTCTACATTATATAAGATAAGATAAGATTTTTATTGATCGTTAGACATTACATGCAATAGATCACATCAGAATTTGTATACTAACAGTAAAATAACACCAAAACAATCTAAATTATACAGTCATTGATAAAAGACGCAATAGTTTACATGTAAAAGTAATAATACAATGTTAGTTAGACAAAAGTGTACTATTTAGCAAAACAATACTCTAAAAAACTATCCCACTGATGTCAGATGAATAAAACTCTGATAAGTCATAAAATGGCCTTTCTACCAGCCACTTATGAATAACTGTTTTAAATTTATTTAATGTAACACTCTGAGCATTCAAAGGCAAAGTATTGAATAGATTTATTCCAACGGTCACATGTGAAGTTTGAATTTTAGAAAGTCATGTGAAAGGTTTCCGATCAGGTTTAGCGCCTCGGGTATTGTGAATATGAATGTGCATATTTAGTTTCAAGTTTTTGAAAATTATTTTTGACATGGATCAAGCAGTAAAAATTGTAAAGATTGATGACCGTTAAAATGGCATCTTTTTTAAAAATCTGCTTACAATGGTCTTTCAAATCTGCTATCATTCTCATGGCTTTTTTCTGAGTCAATAAAATTGTATCAATATCAGATGCATTGCCCCACAAGAGCAGACCATAACTAATGATGCTCTGAAACAGTGCAAAGTAAAACCATTCTTAGCGTATCCTTGGGCACATAAAGTTTTAGTCTTCGCAATAATTATACCACTCTGCTCACATTTTTATGAACATAATCAACATTTACAGGTATATGCCAAGACAGCATAGGATCTAGAAAAATTCATAATAATTTTACACTCTCAATTGCTGTTTTGTTTAAACATCTCTGCGTTCATAAATAACATATTAGCTTTATACCAGTTATCGGCTTGATTTAAAATCATTTTAAATTTATTAAAAACTAAATCTAATGAAGGTTGAATTGCAGAAAAGTAACGTCATCAGTAAACATAACTGATTTAAAATTGACATTGACATCTTTAATATTATTTTAATCACTAAACGAGTAGAGAGAGAACAACAAGATCGATACAACAACACACAATTCTCAATGTACACAATACCCAAGCAACTAACACAAACAGTGGTGACGAGATGTAATTAACCTCATAGTTTATGCATCCTTGCAAGCCGGACCGAACCCATTTGGGTCCCCAGACTTCACGTTAATGTTCCAAGTAGTAAATGCCTGCAGTTACGTCCGTGCACTTAGGGGATAGTTCGAAGTACACATGTGATTTTGCCTCTCGCCCACTGAGGTCAAAAATTTGGATTGCCAAGGCCATTGAATGAACTACGTTAGTAATAGATGCATTCAATTGATATATTAATACTTATTTCAAAGGATCTATATCACGAGAAGCGCTGGAAAAAGTCTGCCTGTCTTTCCATGTATATATCTCGAGAAAAAAATGCTAAATAGGCCTACTTCATGTCACTCTTTAAAGGTTTAACGCACATACAGCAAAACATTACAAAAAATAAACATTTTTAACTTCAGTCGTAAATTACTGTATTCCTGTAGAGTGATCAAAAGATTACTCTAAATAATTGGAAATGGACCTCAAAAAATTAAATTTCTACCTGCTTATAATATTATGATACATTATAATATATTAAATAGTTATAATCTGAATTCATTATTTCAAGAAACTGTTATGATTAAAAACACCTTAACTTGTCAAAAAGATTTAAACATGTAAATTCAACCTTTCAACTTGTTAATGATTAGGCAAGATTTCATTACATGAGATGTTCACGAACAATCCCTTTTTGATCCTAGAGCAGAGTTCAGAAACGTTTAGAAGATAGAAGCTTCCTGTGGCCAGAATCCTCCTGAATCCTGGTGCGTTTAGAGGATTAAAAAAACTTGTAGATCTTTTCAGAATCTCCATTAGGATAAGAATCCTTAGAGGACGGGAGATTAAAGTGTCTGGGAGCTCATAAAGGCCAGAATTTCCCACATGCCGAAATCTCCCACTGGCTGAAATCTCTCTGAAACCTGGTGCGTTCTAGAGGATTAAAAAAAACTTTTAGATCTTTTCAGAATCTCCATTAGGATAATAATCCTTAGTTAGTATCAGAACAGTAAAAAGAGACTGAAAGTTCCTACTTCTCTAAACATTCCTGACACTGGAAATTTTAAGAGGTCAATATGCAAAATACCAAGAGACATCATAAGCCGGATACTACTGTATGTGGAACAAAGACTCTAAGAGATTGTCTTGGCGAGATGTTCCAGAAGCTGAGTTAATCAATGTATAAGCCGTCCTATATGCAAGATAGTTTTATTAAACAAGTTTAGGAATACATTATTGCTCATAATAACCCGTATAGGCAGCAGATGATCAGATAACAAATCTAGAGCTAGCATAGTGTATTTATAGAGGTTTACGAAACAAGATGGTTCAGTACACGTAAGATTCAAAATGCAAGTTTAATAAATTGTAATGAAAAAGGAACGGAATTGTATTGTAATATTATAGGTGTTGAGCTATAAGTTTATTCTCAAACTAATATTATCCTAATTCAGTTATATTTTTAATACTCTTACTTAATTATTATTGTTATTAATTCTATTTCAATTAGATTCTTGATTTATATAAAATTATAATTAAAATAAGTAGTGAGTAAAACTATTAAACTGATTGCCTTCCGATATTATGTAGGAAACATAATATCTGCTTCCTGTTCTAAGAGGCAATGTGTGTTTTAACAAAACGAACTAATCAGATTCTTTTACATTTTATTGTTAAGTTGCGACTACATTAAGAACACATTTGAAAATTAAAATTTATAAATATTTTATTTTTATTTGTTTGAATAAAATATAAAAATTCATAAAAAATGCAGCATAATTTAAAGAGTACAACATACGTCATCAAAACCATTAAAACCAATGTTGTGGTAGAACTAGGTAATCAACGCAATTTTCATTAAGTCCCTTTGATACATCTACAGTCTATTCTGTTTCATATAGGCACAAGTTGATTCGAATCGTATACTAATACTGTACATTAATTTAACAGTAAATTCAACATTTAATTTTGTGTACATTCACAATATACAGTATCTATATTTCATTTCATAATTACTTGTCTATGCATTATATTATTACAATTACAACATGCGAAACTGAAGAAGAAGAAAAACTATTTCCATAGTGATTCTAACTTTTCAATTCAAGATTTCGATTAAAAGTTTGTCTCCCTCTGGACATTCGACGGTGGGACTTGTGTTTCCTTAATCTACTACTAGCATGTCCCATGTCTAACTTATGAGAGTTATTCTTTCTTCTGTAAATATAATTAACTTTCCACAGGAATACATAATTAACGAGTCAGCCATTAAATTGAGCGCAACTTACTAGATTTCATAAGAAACTAATACGTTTAAATTTTTAATAATTATAAACCACTTAAACCATTCATATTAAAAACATATTTAAATATAGTCCATTTTTACTTGTACTTTGTACAACTAAAAGTTATAATGTATTTGAAACAAAAACAATATTATATGATATATTAATACAATTTAAGGTATAGAGGTTAATTTGTTGTAGAGATATCTTGTGGATAAAGGCAAATAAACAGACAGATAAATTAAATATTTCTAATTCATCCAGTTGATTAGCTTCACTAACACTCAACCAATAACAGAAGTACAACTATAGGTTGTGTATTATTTCTTTATGAGTATAATATCTATATTGAATTTAAATGAACTAACATATTACATTAAAATACTTTATATAAAAAATTAAATTATATATAAATATAGTGCATTTTTACTTTCACTATATTTCCAATTCAATAATAATGTATTTAAAACAAAAATAACAATATATGATTACTTGATAAAATTTCAAGTATTTAGGTTAGTTCGGTCTCAGATCATCGTGTAAACAGGTGGGAAAATTTTAATATTTGTAACCCCTCCAGTGATATGCTTCGCTAAGACTCAGCCAATAAGAGGACAGAATTAACTATATGTTTTTTGTCATGTATTTAATAGTATTATATCCATATTGTACTAAAATGGATTAAATAAATATTACAACTAAATAATACACGCTGATGAATTGTATAATCATGCTTAATAGAAGATAAATCAGACCGTTTTAATTAAACTTCCTTTGAAACTAAATGCAATATCTCCATTAAATAAATCTATCCACACATTTAATCAGTAACAGCGGTAAGTAGTTTTACAAATCCTTTATCCGCAGCAAGCGATTAATCAAGTTCAGCTCTTTTGAGAAGAAATGTTAACCTAGTTTAAATAGTTTTCTCCAGATCATTTTATAAAACATATACTAGAAGGACAGAATAAGTAAAGAGCATTTAAAAGACTTATTGCATAGAGCACAGAGCAGATTATTTACCGCAGTGTCTCTCTAATGGAGGAGAGAAAATTCTCTGCAATAATTTACTTTAAATTGAATCTTTAATATCTCTTCATGTAATATATACCCAAGCAGTTAATTTATGTTCGGTTAGCTAAACTCACTGGCCAATAAAAGTTTCGGTAGTTTCAAATTTTCTGCACACAGTTAAGTTCAGCTAAACATGGGTAATCCAACTTGATCTCGATAGGCGACAGCGCGCTATACGGAAGTAAACGTTCTGTGAAATAAATTGTGAGAACTTAGTTATTGCACTGTA
The DNA here is from genome assembly GCF_021130785.1 of Homalodisca vitripennis. Taxonomy (NCBI): domain Eukaryota; kingdom Metazoa; phylum Arthropoda; class Insecta; order Hemiptera; family Cicadellidae; genus Homalodisca; species Homalodisca vitripennis. Next base: position 16,350,179 of record NC_060211.1, read on the forward strand.
GCGTTGCTGGACTGTAAAACAATATTGATGATATTATTTTAATCTTTTCAATGACATTAGGTAACAAATTAATGTGAGGAATAAGTATGCACGGAAGTTAAGACAACAACAAAGGTTAAGAGGGCAAAATTTAGTAAGAGGATAAATATTTGGTTGGTTAAAGTTCGTGGTAGCGTTACAGAGTGGGGGAATTTCGCGCATGGGGTTTTTTGGAGGAGTAGAACGTCGTCTGAGCGTAGACAGAAGTCTATGGGAAAGTGTAGGAATTTGCGCCAAGAGATGCAGACGATGTTCACAAAGCATCACGAGAGAGTCTGCCCCAGCCGCGGAAACGAGTATTGAGATCCTTACCGCACATGGCACTGGTAATTGACAGGGTACAAAAACCTAACTTGTTGGGAACTTATACATGAAGGAAATTGTCATACTGTATTTACGAGAAATAGAGGTCGTAAAGAATTGTGAAGTGGGAGTTAACCATTACGAGGTTTCAATATCAGAGCAGTCCGGTAGCTCAGAAATTAGTGAAGATAGAGAGAGGTGCCTTGGTAGAAGACGCGGAATACATTAAGAATTCCTATAGGGTTTTAGACTGTTGCTACATGTTCAACAATTACTTTCTCTATCGTACATCTAAATTGTAGTATTCTTTTAAGTACTATACTCAGTTCTATACGAATTAAAACAATTAAGTTTACAAACTAAATTATAAGAGACTAATGGTAATGATTTCAGAACACTGTAAATAGGATACTTTGGCAATACCCGGAGACCAATTCGTCTCTATCTACCGCTGGTTATTACTCGATATGAGTAGATTGAAATTAGGTTATCATAAATGTGTTACTAGTAGTATCAAAGTTAAATTTAACCTTTACGAGTACTGAGCTTGACTTCACGTTAGCTGAGCTTGCATTTGGGTACTATGTCTAGAGATATCTTTCTTTTATCACTAGAAATTTGAAGTGGCACTAAACGTTTCTGGCGTACGTAAAATTTACCGATCAGCAATGCCCCTGGCCTTCAGTGTTGGCTTCAATGCCACCTTCGGCGCCATCCCGCTTCTGGGAAATATAGAAAAACATCTAATTTAGTTTGTATCTAAATTCCAGCTCACATCTGGTGAACCCTCGTAACTTATAACTTGTTCTATTTATACTACGCACGATTATACTTTCCTTCTTATATGGCTTTATAACTAATAGTAGATAGGAACAGAGAGACTTTCGTATAATACCCAAAGTACCGTAAAGAGATAAAATAGGTAAGTGTTACCAAAAACACTTTCAACACAGTAAATTACTTACGAATGTAAGTTATATATGCATGTATTACAGGTTTTGTTTGAAATATAAGAAAATTACGCCCCATCTTTTGTTTAACGTAATAATGTAGACGGTTATTTAATCTACAACTATAACTTTATTACAGTTAAACAGATAGTAATTACTCGAAAGTAAGGATTACGACATACTCAGGATTGGTTTAGTGGAACGTAATTCCCCAAAAACGTTTGCACAAAAACCAGTAAATAACGACTTCACATGTGTTTATAATAACGCAATTACAAAAGACAAAAATACTTTTGTTGGCAGTAGTGCAACAGAAATAAATATTTTACTATCTAAAATATACTAAGGAATTAATATGATTGTAATACAATAATAATATAAATAAAATATCTACTTCAATGCATTGAAAGGAACAAGAATAGTAAAACAGATGTATGATACATAGATAGATATAGTTATTACAAGATCTAAATATACATAGAGGGAGATTAGATAACGCATTGAACTTGAAAGATATACTCGTCATTATATCACCCTTTGTGCTGATGTGAAGCTGTCTCCAACAGAATACATTGTGTATGTGTCAAAGAGGCGTTATGAAATTTCTCTCCGTCAAGTCAGTATTGGATACTAGAGAGTTCGAAATGAAAAATTTTAAATACATGGTACTTTGTGAAGTTGAAATTGTACCGTACAGGTTTGTAATAAATGTAAAGATTATTTAATTAAAACTAGTTTGTTAAAATAGAAATTTTAATTGCGGACTTAATAGATAAAGTAAACAAACAAAGAGTTGTAAATTCGTTCTGAAATAATGTAACACGAACCAGTTTTAGTCAAATATCATTGTTGCACGAGTGGGGTGATCTCTACTTACGTAAACACAGACATACATGACCGTGTATTCATAACAAATAACTGTTTGTTTTCGTAAACATGTCAAACAGCAGGAGGGAAGCTGTAATTTCCAGTTATGTGGTATTTGTCTTGGAAAGTTGGAGCAGGAACGAACATGAATAATACTTCTTATTTGTACTTTCCTGCTCGCATGTCACACCATCGTTACTCACAGGTTCACGGTACCAAGTTTTACCTCTTGTTATTGGTTTTGTTCTTCTGTAAGTATTACATTTCACTTTAAAGAAAAATCATAAATATTCATGATAAATAAAATAAATATAACGAAATGGACGCATAGAGGAAAATGATTCTATATAAATGAATCTAAGTTTATTAAATTGTATCTAATACAATGTTTTATGATCCATTACAAAATGGAACAAGTAAAGTAGAAAAATATTCAAAACCACTCTTAAATTTAATAAAACTTTAATCAGTTTAAAAAAAATGAAAATATAGCCTGAGTATCTGTAGTTGCTGGTATTCGATTGCTGCCATAAATATTCAGGGCTTATTCCATTCATAGCTCAATCCAGACCCTCGTGCGTCGTTATCTTTTGGCAAATTAAACTATACTTTAAACAAAAGTAAGTGAATGTTGTCAATGTATAATGTATTTCAAATATAAAATTTTATAATTTAAAACTGAAGAAACCAGTAGTATAAAATAAATTTTACATAAGGATGATTGCTTTCTTTTAAAATTGTAATAAATAATGCCAAAAATCACAAATAATTAACAGGTTTCGTACACTTTAGTGAACACAATGTACGAATCTATAATTTTTTATATTTATTTGAAAATCTACGTATAATAGTTTATATTTCAACAACAACTGTTTTTTTAACTTTTTTCTATTGCCCGTGCGATATTTTAGAATAAATATTAAAAGTTTTTATTTATTTACCAATGAATTTGTCATTATTTAATAAAATAATTTACTTTTAAAACTCTATGGTCTTAGTTGCATAATAATAGTTGAGATACATTTACAGAAATTAATAATTTAATAACAATAAACGTATTAGTTTTAAATATGCATATACTTGCTAAGTTTTCACTATATCAACAATATTTTAATACATAACTTTTGCTGTTTGTCATGAAAATATTATATGAATAAATAATTATTGCCTTGAACACAATAATGTTATAACACAAACGTAAATTTAAAGATGTTAGCTGTACGAGAATTCTACTTTTCAAGCAACTGTATCAGAATTAATATTTATTCTTTATTATTTTTAATTTTCAATGGTGAGACAAAGTTTCAACTCAAAATCTTATAACAGCATTTATCACAAAAGATTTTGAAAAACTCCCCGTTCATGCAAGAAGTGCTGCAATATCTGATAATTTAGTTTAGTAAGTAAGTGCTTTAGATCTATTAGTACTACACTGTTACTACACGTTACTACGCACAGCGAATTATTAGTTAAGTTAATTATTTCAAACGATATATGGATACTTTTCCGTTCTAGAAGTTGGTGCTTTGAAACTAAAATTATAAGAACATTAAAAGATTCTTTATTCATAAGCTCCTTTTATGACATACAATAAACATAATGGTATAGTAAACATAATAGTATAATAAACATAATAGAATACTATAAACATAATCATATAGAAAAACTTAATAAGTGTGAAGATATGAGAATTGGGAAGTTAATATACCGTTCACACGGAGTATAATCAAATAATATTTTGACGTGTGACATACTAACAGATTTAGCTATAAATAGACTTGAAATTTTGTATTCACCCTCTGCGAATACAACGCCCAACGCCCCAACGAACTATACTCCTAGAACGCGCACTGCCCTTAAGCCACGTGTTGTGTTTTGCGGTCGCACACAGCTGTGCGTTTCGGGTGTATCCATGGACTTGCAGGCGCTTAAAGTGGGCAGAACTCACCGAGTTGTGCTGCGATCAACGGGATGATACGGCATCACGCCTTTTCATGCCGAAACAAAAATCATTGCTGTTATTTGCGTTGTTGGCAACTCTTCCTGTTTATTACGTCAAGACGTCTGATATGAGCAACTCAACTAGTTTGTTTTCTTTTTATTTGTCAATGTTAGTAATGTTACTTATTTCGTGACATGGTAAAGAGTTGCTCTGCGTACAACTGCACGTCCAGATTGACTAAAGACAGCCACATTTCTTTTCACAAGTATATTCTTATTGTATCAACCATGTCAATATTTATTTGCAACATCCAAAATAGTAATTCTCACCAATATTATTTTCTATATTGCTAAATTATTAACTGGGTTACCCAAATAATTAAAAGTACGGTAAGACTGCTAATGAGTAAATTAGCCTAATAAGCTATCGTTTTTTTATCATGAACAATAATTAATTATATACTTGAGCAAAACATGCTTATCACTCAATTATTTCATCCGCATTGATCCAAGATATCAATGTTGGTCGTTATAACACTTATAAATGCGTAACTAACTTATAACACATTGCTAAAAACAATATCTACTGACCTACTCTACTTTATAATTATTGGATCTTTGTGATCTTCAGCTACCTGTATTTTACGAGTAATATTTGTTAATTTGTTTGTTTTAGCTTTCCATTGAATGATGACAATTTATTAAAAGTGTAGTGGATTACTGTAACAAAGACAAAAAAAATGTTATGCAGTAAACATTTTACCGAACATGATTACCATTTTAATTTTGCCTGACACACTAAGAAAATGTCTAAGAATGAAGCAATTACAACAATGTTTTATTTTCCATCTCATATGCAACAGCCATTGGAGTTTGTAATTTTTATGTAGTTTACTTTGAAATAAAATACTGTCAATAAAAAAGTTGTTTTTTCACTTGGGAAATATTTTAATGTCTGTAATCTTCGTTTCCGACTTTATAAGTAAAATACCAAGTCAAAATCTCAGTTATTTTGATATTCTACAAAAATTTGTTTTTTTTAACTAAAAATAAAAATCCTCGGTAAAAAGCAGTTATTTTGTAATAATTAATAAATTGTGGTATCTAACAATATTATTAAGTCTATAAGGCGTTTTAAAGTGATGTTAAATATTTACCATAATGCCTGCCATATGGGCGGAGTGAGTTCTTGCCCATTTCCAGCGCCTGCAGACTCGGAACGCAGCCCAGGATTTCGGCTCGGTTTCTCCGGCCTAGAGCGCGTTCCTTTAGTATAGTTCGTTGGTTACGCCTCACTTGATGTAGCATCCTTTGTAAGTAATGATATCTGAATTAAATAAATATGTCTCGACTATTAACGAGTACCGGTATTAAACACTAAAGAGGTGAAACAGCTTTTGCAAATCCCTTCCCTGCAGAGAAATAATTAATCACAACATTAAAATGCAGTTCTTTTGATGTGGGATGAATATCAACCTAGTTTTGACAGATTTCTGTAAAAACATTCCGTTAATATATATTCTAGATTGAATAAGTACAGAGGATTTAACAGGCTTCCTCGCATACTTGCATAAAACGTATAGACGTTCTCTTACAGACACGGGAAACTTTACATATATATATAAATATAATATATATGTATATAAATTTAACTTAATGAAAACTGAAAATGATTGCGAAGTTATTTAAGTTATAAATTTGAAACTTACCCATTTAAATCCGAAAACTGAATTTTAAAAGCATTATTTATAGGAATTAATGAAATCAATAATATTTTCTTGAAATATAATTTGAACTGTCACGTAAATAATGCTACTATTAATATAAGGCCATCGAGTTCGATTTAGGTGCACGTCCATCCATGCAATTTGGTAGTGCGTCATTAAAGTTACATATGGCCGGTACAATATTTCTGTTGCCTGTCAGGTATATGAAACAATTTCTTTTGTGTAAGATTACCTGTCGGTCTGTCTATCGTAGGACATCTCTGGAATGAAAGGATCTACGGACTTAAGATTTTGAATGCAATCTCACCTAAGCATATTACGCCTATTGTGGCGTACTCCTACATTGTACTGTATATTCTTAGGATATCAAATTGACCTTCATTGGCAACCGCGACTTCACCAGTAACAAACGTACAGCGATATTTTACACTTGCGTCCTAAATATCTGAGGGAACAAACGTGACATTTTGGTCTATAATATTATTTTAATCACAAATAACGATTGGTTATAGTTACAACAAGATCGATACAACAACACACAATTCTCAATGTACACAATGCCCAAGCAACTAACACAAACAGTAGTGACGTGATGTGATTAACCTCATAGTTTATGCATCCTTGCCAGCCGGACCGAACCCATTTGGGTCCCCAGACTTCACGTTAATGGTCTAAATGGTAAATGCCTGCAGGCATGTGCACTTAGGGGTTAGTACGAAGTACACAGGTGGCTTTGTAAAGAATAGGAATGTAAAACAAGTTCAGGACTTTTTACGCAACTTATAAAAGCCGGCTTACGTGTTCTTGATAAAAACTATTGCTATAAAATTCAAAAACTTAGTAAATATAAATATATTTATAATTAACACTTTTATTTTCATTAGCCTATTTATTCTAAATTACCCATCGAAACTATGCAGCTACAATAACAGAGTTATAAAGGTAAGTATATTATTTAATAACAGAAGAATATTCTTAACAATGACAAATCCAATGGTAAATAAGGCAAAACTTTTAAAGTTTGTTCTAAAGTAAGGCACTGGCAAGATGTAAATTTTGCAGGAATATAAACAGCTATATCTTGATGCTTTTAATGAAACTGGCTTACGATTTTATGTACCGAATAAGTATACAGGGAAGTTAAAAGGGGAAATTTAGTATCAGATTAAATAATAGTTGGTTAAAGTTCGTAATACCGTTATTTAGTTTAATTCTTTTTCGAAGAGCTAGGGTGCCGTCTGAGCCTAGACAGGAGCCTATGAGTTGGTGTAGGAATTGCGCTTTACACGAGTTTCTAATAATGCAATTTCAAAATACAATTATAAGTCTGTTGGCCATGGGAAACAGAAGTAAATATGATCATATCTAAAAAAATATAATAAGGGGTTAATATGATTTTAATACAATAATAATATAAGTAAAAAATCTATGCTTGAAAGTATTGAAAGGACCAAGACTAGTAAAACAACTGTTAGCTACGTAGATATATAAAGTAAACTTGAAAAGGTATACTCGTCATTATATCACTCTTTGTGCTGATGTGAAGCTTTCTCCAACAGAATACATTGTGTATGTGTCAAATAGGCGTAATGAAGTTTCTCTCCGGCAAGTCAGTATTGGATACAAATGATTAAGTTCGAAAAAAATAATACTTTGTGCAGTTGCAATAAATGTAAAAATTATTTAATTGATAATAATTATAATAAATTGATAGTAAGATACAGGACATGTTTAAATGAAAAAGAAAAGATAATGAATTTAGTTGAATAAGCTTTAGTGAAGTCTCCATTTCTGTCAGACTCACCACACGATATCTTAAAAAAGAACTGACATATAGACTAGAAATTTTTCACTATGCTTCATTGATACACATACACTGTCTGTAAATCCGCGCAATATGTAGAAAACGAACAAGCCTGTAGACTATAAAATATATTGAACTAAGTTTCATTTTTATCAAGGCGGCGTTGATTTCGTTGATGGTAGGAACTTGTCACTTCATAGGATTTGGCTGAGCGTTAGCGAACATCTTTTTTCATGGTTAATCATGTCAAAATCAAAATAAAAGAATAAATAGATTTGTAAACAAACTCAGTACAATCATATCGCATTTAACATACGACATAGCAAAAATTAGCCAATCAGGATGTAATCAGCTAAACTTGAAGCTTTTCATGCAACATTAGCGAAACTGTGTTATTGAACATTTTCTAACTACCTTATTAACTAAACCGACAGAGCAAACGATTTTTAGGGTATGGTTAGTTGTATTATGTTATAAAAAACATTTTGTTGATTTTTTGTTGATATTATTAAAATTAAAATATTTAAATAAGTAAAATAGCTATAGTCTGGAATTTTAATTCATCAATTACAAGAAAATGTGTTGTATAAAACAAATTGTTCAGTGTCATCACATTTTAATAGAGAAATGTAAACTTCATTAATTTGCCAAATATTTTAAATACAATATTAACCAAATCATTTTAGGTTAAATATTGCGGTGGACTTTCTCATGCATAATACAGAGACGCCGCGATACCTAATTTGTGCTTTACAAATTTGCAAGTCCATTAAATTCTCTTTTCTTATTCAGTTCCATGAACTTACTTATATAATGAGCTTTTTAAACTAGGTCAACGTTAGTTATTCCATCTGAAAGCTGTGTTTTAATATCCTTGGTGCACACTTGTTTTATGTGGGGGATGTATTTAAGAAATATATTTATCACCATTATAAGTAATATAATACCAATTAAATGGGTGAAAAATTTATTTAAATAAAGCTGTGTGTTTTGTTTTAAGGAGTGTTCTAAGTAAAACGGTAAGTTATTAGTAGTATTCACCGTAAATATCTATAAAATTTAGTTAAAAAGCACCTTTTTTCAATGATGATAGGACGCTTGTTATGTGAGATGACCTCGAACTACCCTTTTTAATCCGAGAACAGAGGTCAAGAACTAGAATTAAGAAGCTTCCTGTGGCCTTGTAATACTTCCTGTAATCTGAACCACCCTGAATCAAGGAACGTATAGAGGCTGTAATCATTAGACGTTTCTGTTATCTCCATGAGGATGAGAACCGTTAATGGACTGGAGATCAAAGACTCTAGGAACGTTCGGCGAACAGAATCTTCCAAAGGCCTACATCTCCCATTGGCTGGAATCTCAAAAGCCCAGATTCCGAGAATCTACCATGATCTGGGAACTTATAAGGGTAGTAATCTTCGAAACGTCATGAGCTCAAGAAGTTAGTAACGAAAAGTTAAAAAGAGATTGGAAATTCCTACATCTATAAACGATTCTGAAGCTGGAAATTTTAAAAAGGTCTAGATCTAAGACACCAAGAGCTCTCAAAAGCCGAGCGATGCCATAAACCGGATACTACTGTACGTATTTACAACGAATACATAACTAAACAAAGAAACTAAACACAGATTATCTTGGGAATATTTTCCAAAAGCTAAGTTAAACAATGTGTAATGGGTCCTACATGCGAGAAGTCTTTATTAAACAAATTTAGTGAAGTCTTATAGGCAACAGGCGATCAGATGACATATTATATCTGATAGAGGCTTACAAAGCAACATGTACGTAACAGAAGTGTACCCTAACCATATAGATGTTGAGTTATAAGGTTTCAACTAATTTATCCAGATCCAGTTATATTTTTAATACTCTTACTTAATCATTCTTATTGGTACTCTTATTTCAAATTACATTCTTGATTTATAAGAACTATTAATAAAAAGTAGTGAGGAAATCTATTACACTGTTTACCTTACGATTTCGTTAACATAATATCTTGTTTCTATCCTAAGAGGCAATTTAATTACAAAAAAGCAATCAGATTCTTTTACATAACGTTAGATACCAACTGCTTTGACACGTTTTGATGAGAAACATTTCTAAAATATTTTACTTTCATTTTTTTGAATAAAATACAACAAAATACATGCAGCACATTTTAAATAGTAGTACATTTCAAGCTTAAAAAACCAACTTTTTGTAACATCGGGTAATTAAAAAAAATGTCACTGTGTGCCTTTGATACGTCTACAGTCAATTCTGTTTCAGATACAAACATACATTGACTCGAAATCATATACCTACACTGGATGTAACTTTTTCAGTAATTTAAACATTTATTTATTTATATATTCGCAATACTCCTACTTTTCATTTCATAATTATTGTACTATGCATTATATTATTACAATTATAACATGCAAAACGGAAGAAAAAACTAAGTATAAACTATTTCCATAGTGATTCTAACTTTTTAATTCAAGATTTCGATTAAAAGTTTGTCTCTCTCTGGACATTCGACGGTGGGACTTGTGTTTCCTTAATCTACTACTGGCATTTTCCATGTCTAACTTATGAGTGTTATTCTTTCCTCTGTAAATATTTTCCACAGGAATACACAATGAACGAGTCAGCTATTATGTAGAGCGTAACTTACTAGATTTCATAAGAAACTAATAATTTTACCATTTATATCATTATGAACCAATGAATTAACTCATAAATTTAAATATAGGCCATTTTACTTGTCCTGCATATCTAACTCAATTAAAAACTATTATAACAAAATCAATATTATATGATAGCTTAATAAAATTTAAGGTATATAGGTCAATTTTAGATATATCGTGTTGATATGGACAAAAAACGGACAGAAACTAATATATATTACTAATTGATCAAACGGTTTAGTTTCGCTAGTACTCATTCTAATAACAGAAGTGGTACAACTATGGGTTGTGTGTCATGTATTTATAATATCCATTTTGATTTAAATGAATTAACAAATACTAAAACTAAATAATACGCGCTGATTAGTTGTATAATAGTGCTTAATAGAGAAGATAAATCTGACCGTTTTAATTAAAATCTCCTTTGAAACTAAATACGAATACCTCAATTAAATAAATTTATCGCACATTTAATCAGTAACACATTTAATCACTAAGTAATTAACGAAATAGATTATAGAGTGCAGCTCTTTTGAGAAGAAACGTTTACCTAGTTTCAAAAGATTTCCCCAGATCATGTTATAAAATAATAGTAATATTACTGAATAAGGAAAGACCACTTAATAGATTTATAATTGCATTGATCAGATTATTTATTGCAGTATCTCTAACGGACAAGATAACATTTATGCAATCTCTTCCTTTAAGTGTAATCTTTAAAACCTGTAACATCTTAATTGAAGTTCAGTTTTCATATTGACACGTTTCGACGGTGAAAACATTTATTTAGAAAAAAAGAAATTTGGACATAAAATCTAAGCAGGATCTAGACAAGCATACTTACTTTTATTCTAAACTTTATAATATCATTGTAGTTATACAATAAAAAACGAATGGATAGTTATTGTTATTCGATAACTAGCTGTTACCCACGGCTTCTCACGCAATTTTTAAAAGTCCTTATACTAGACTACTTAATACTACTTGTCATAGGATGCAATAGGCACAAACTCTATGACAGAGACCTAATACTCGTTGGCTATTCACAAGTAACATTTATTCCAAATATTTTATTAATATTTAGTAATAATTTAAAGTGCTTGTATGCAATTTATATGAAATTTAATTTATAGGGTTATTGAATAGAACACACAATAAAAATTAATAGTAATTCACGTAAAGAGCTAAAACTGCTTGGTCAATTAAATACTTCTAGAAATTCTAGTAGTATTCTCAATTACATCTTTTTTATTTTTTTAATGCGTTGTCATAAAATATAAATGTGATCCGATGACGGTTTTTTCAGACTCATAAATTATATTACAAAACAAAATCTCTTGCTTTATTAGGCTGACAAGACATTTAAACCCACCCCTTATTAGAACACTTAACGAAATAGGTTTTGGATTTACATGATATTTCGTGTTATTATTTTCTTGTGTTAACCTTCTTTAAACTTTGGAACAGTTCTGAAAGAGCTCGATGCAATTGACGATTACAATCCAAATTGTACCTCTATAAATATGTCCAAAATAAGGTGAATAATAAAGTTTTCACTGGAGATAATAAGATATTTAACACCTATAAACCCTTATAGGGCCAGCATCATTATAAAACATTATAAAAACTTTATAAGGTATAGATATCTTGATAGATTAAGTGTTACACTCCTAAGTAACTAAAGAATTCTAATTCTAAATTCCATATATCTACGATTACTTACCCCCATGGGGTTACCTTTATGAAGAATCTTTTATTTATCTGTTGAGAGCATAAGGCAAGGGTGTTTGTGTGTGTGAAATGTCATCTGTCTAGGACAGCGTGGCTTTGAAAAAGAGAAAACATAATTCTGGCAGGATTTCAACCCCATATCATCCTCTACGAATGTTTGATATTTATAACATTTTTTTAATATATTTGTCATGGTCAAACGATCCAAATTTAAATTTTCTGTAATTTCAGGAAGTTGGAGAATTATGGATGTGTAAGGGAGTATTTTTCCTCTTATGTATATAGACCAAAGTACAACATCAATGAAATGTCTCGATATGCACCGACATCTCGCTAATTGGCTTGACGCATTGCAACGCTAATTTAGGTAATCAATACTGACACAGGGCCTCAATACTGAGGTATAACTTTGTTATTGGAGTCGCACTCCTACAGTAACCAGTCAGTTACAGCAATAACAATATGTCAGTACGCGTACAATAACATTAGGCAACCAGATTAGGCTATGAAATAACCTATTTAATAACCGCTTAAAATTTGTAATGTAAAATTAAACTAGTTAAAGCAACTTCCTGAATTTTTTGCTGAATTTAAAGTTTACTTTTAAAATCTTTGAACCGCCACCATTTTATAACGGGTAAAGCTTTTGAAGTGCGGTTTGCGGTAAACTTCTTTGCTTGACTAGCCCTTTAAAACCCCCTTAAAATATCTGAACTTGCTGTTAAAGTAGACTCACTCACTTCCCTTCCAGCCAAAGTGGACAACTTGATTACGGAGGTTGACAACTTAAATAAAAATCTGTTAGTATTGGAAAAACGAATGAACAGCAATGAGTCCAAGATTATTGCTCTCGAGGAAAAGTACGATACTTTGTGTGCCTCAGGTCCTACCTGTGGCCCGGAGGAGATTATGGCAGAAATGCATGATCGCGTCCGTCGCTCAAGAAACGTAATGCTAACTGAATCTCATGATAGGAACGTTGAAACCCGCAAACTACACGATCGCTCTCTCGTCAACAAAGTGCTAAATTCTATTCTTCCGGATATTGACTCAACTGTTGTAAAGATCTTGAGAGTGGGCAACACTCAACCTAACAAGAATCGGCCTGTCAAACTGATCTTTGCATGTGATTCTGATGCAAGAGCTTTTCTTACAGACTTCTTTTCTGCTTCAGCGACCCAAGTCGATCAGAACTTTTAATCTATTGAAGGTTTCTAGAGACAGGACTCTCCGAGAAATAGAACACCTAACCTGGCTGAGATCTGAGCTGAGCAGGAGGTTATCAGGTGGCGAGAAGGACCTGACTATAAAATTTATCAATAACGTCCTACAAATTGTATCAAACCAAAAAAACGTATAACTTCCAACGGTACAAAGAGCATGATTTTGGATTGTTACTTCCAAAACCTCAATGGCATGCAGTGGAGGGGGAGCGCTTATTGCAGTTCACAACTCTTTGCAATGCCACATGATTTCATCTGGCAATCACATTACTGAAAGTGTATTTGTAAAGTGTACTTCCTCGATGCCTCATACAACAATTGGGCTGTGCCTATATTCCACCAAATCATGAAGCTTCTACGTACTTGAATTTCTGCAAGTCTGTTGATGAGGCTGTTGGCTGTGGCGGGGGTCTGATAGTTTGCTCATTTTTGGCGACTTCAATTTACTTTACACTGATTGGCTCGACGATTCCAGTTACTTTGATATTTCTTCTCGTCATATAATGAATATGGCTGCTTTCCATGACCTCAAACAATGAAATGGCATAGCAAATCAACGTGGAGTCACCTTGGATCTGGTTTTCTCGTCAGTTGCTGCCACGGAAGTCACGCATGCTGTGGGCGTGCTTCTTACAGAAGACAGACATCACCCTCCTCTGGATATTGCGCTCTCCCTGAACTTACGTACGACACGTCCGTCCACTAGGTACATACCTGATTTTTAGGAAGTTTGATGTCAACACATAGTCTTCAGTCGGTTGCAGGCTCTTAGTCTCCTCCCCTATATTGTCAACTCAAATGAAGTGGAACCTAAATTTTCGTTGTTTTGTCAATATCTCTCGTCCATCATTGAACGGAGTACTCCCTTGAAGAGGATTGCAGAGACTCATTTTCCTAAATGGTTCTCAAGAAGACTTATATACCTGATAATCGAGAAGAAGGCTGCACACAAGAGATTTAAAACTTCTGGAAGCTTTTTGGATCGTGAAATATTTTTAAGGCTTCGCCGGAGATGCAAGTACTTGGCCTCTTGGCCTCAGACTGCCACAGGAACTACATTTCAAAGATTAAGGAAAGCATTCCAATCAACATTAAATCCTTTTGGGCGCATGTAAACAACTTGAAATGTAACTCCTCTATGAGTTAAATGGGTCTGTGGCTAGTGACTCCTCAAGTATATATAACCTATTTGCTCAGCACTTCTCTTCAGTTTTCTCGAACCCAGCAATTGATATCCCTTCCTTTGACTTTGGTTTGAACAGTATCCTTTCTCGGATCACTTTATCTGCCACTGATGTCCAGAGGGCATGTCCAGAGGGCACTTGAAGATCTTGATCACAACAAGGGTGCAGGCCCAGACGAAATCCCTCCTGCGATATTGAAGTACTGCGCGCCTATACTTGCATTACATTTGTCCTTGCTGTTCAACTCCCTTCTAGGTGCTGGGATCTTCCCATCATGCTTGAAGACTGGATTTGTCGTTCCAATTTTTAAGAAGGGCGACCGAACTGAAATAAGTAACTATAGACCTGTAGTGATTCAATCATCCTGAGCTAAGGTGTTTGAGGCCATCGTTCTTGAACAACTCCAATTCTACTTAAAACCCTTTATACACGAGAGTCAACATATTTTTCTTCCTGGTCGCTCCACGATATCAAATCTCCTGCTGTTCCAGGAATTTGTGACGTCCTCCTTCCTCAGTGCATGTCAAATTGACTGCATATACTTGGATTACTCTAAGGCGTTCGATAGGGTTCATCACGACCTACTGATTGCAAAACTTGAGGGTTATGGCGTTGGTGGTAAACTTCTGGAATGGCTTCGGAGCTAACTTATGGACCTTTCTCTAGTTGTGAAGTGTAGTGGATCCATCTCTGCACCCTTCCCGGTATTATCTGGGGTCCCTCAGGAATCTCACCTTGGACCCTTGTTGTTCATCTTGTTTATCAACGACATCTTCAGAGTGGTCTCAGCTTCCTTTCTTTTGTTTGCCGATGATATGAATATTTATGCTAGAATCCTCTCTTCGGATGACCAGGAGAATGTACAGAAATCCCTTTCCAGCATTGTTGAGTGGTGTGTGGCAAATTCTATGGACCTAAATATCTCCAAGTCCCAAGTTATCTCGTTCTCTCGCGCTACGTTAACCTTCAACTTTAACTACCACACATGTGGTGTGCCCCTTAACAGAGTTGATCGTCTGAGAGACCTTGGGGTTATTTTGACCAGTTCACTAAGTCCTTCTGATCATATTGCGTCCATCACTTCTAAGGCATATGCTCTCCTTGTCTTTATTGGAAGATCGACAAAGGACTTCAAGTCACACGACTCAATGCTGGTTTTGTATAAATCTATAGTGCGACCAGTGCTTGAATATGGAACTGTGATCTTGTCCCCTTACCAACTGGGCCACGCAGAAGATTTGAAGAGGGTGCAGACATGTTATTTGAGAATGCTGGGAACTCGTCTGGGCTGTGCCTATATGGAAACGCCTGTTCACCAACTGGAACAGCGTTTTCATCTGCAATCACTGTACCATCGGCGCATCATCTTCGATCTTCTCTTCCTGTTCAAGCTGACTGGTGGACTGCCCTGCTCTCCTGGAAATGGTTCATTTGAGTGTCCCTAGGGGAACGGGATCACGGACTGTCTTCTGCCGCAAATTCCTGCCCACGAAATACGCATGCAACAGTGGCGTTGCAAGAATTCTGAGGCATGGTGATGTGTGGTCCGGGCAGGTGGATTTCTTCCTGGGGTCTCTTTCGCCTTTCGAAAAAATCATGCAAATTGTTAAGTAATTATAGGTTCTACTACACAGTAACATTGTTGTGATGTAACTTGTATTGTTATTCTCTTGTCTTGTTAAAATTATTTATTTAGTTACTAGTATTTGTTATGTTTTTACTGTATTGTTATATCGTTGTTTTCTTGATTTTGTGCATTTTGATATTCGATTGTTTCTGTTAATACCATTTTCATTATTACAATTGCAATGTAGTCTTGTTAAGATGGTCTTAGTGAACTGGAAGATTTTGATTACATGTTGTACGTAAACATAGTTTTAAGTTGTTCTTATACCTAGATATATGTCATTTTTTTCTTTAGTCATATGCTAAATGGTTATGTACCGTTGGAAGAAATAAATAAACGATGTGCATATCAATCCAAGCTTACCATAAAAATTTTCTGCAAAATGCTCGTGGGCCGTTTCCAGAGAAGAATATTAAGATACTGAATACAAAATCTTGAAGTAGCTATTTGTGTACAATAACCATGAGTGAAATTTTGTATCTTCATCTGATATGGTTACAATAAAATTAAGCCATTCTTGAACTTGTACATAAGATCAGTATTGAAACTTTCGAGCACCGCCATTTTGTTTATGACCTTTTGAGGTTTAATTTGCGGCATGATGTTCTACTAATTAAGACCTTTACAATGTATACACATCGTTCTATGCTTACATTAAAGAGTTTTCACCGACTCCCTACGGCTCATCCCCCTGAGGTTGGAAGAGCTACTGATTGCATCAAAAAGTTAAATTTTAAGACCTTTATCACAGTATACAGTTTTTATGTTTGTATATTTACGAGTAAAGACGATATTAGATCTCTAATTATTCTTTGTGTGGCAGTATATACGAGTACGATATTCTATTTGAAACGAGCTAATGACAATTTTTAATCGTCTTTAATGGAATTAAAAACCGATACAGCCTACGGATTGCAAATTATTTCGCACTGTACACTTTATATATTTCATTTCAACAGAAACTATAAACTGTAAACAGATGTTAACTGACACATTCATTATAAATGATAAAAATAACAATTATTCCCTAACCCTAATATATTCCAGTTATTTTTTCAAATCTTTCTATTCATATAAACCGGATTTCAAGGAAAAATATAAAAAAGAATTACCTGAATTGGTCCATCTGTTCTCGAGATTAGCGCTTGTACATTTGGCGATTCATTTTAATTTATAAGATTAAAAAAAAAATTACAATACCACCAAGTTTAATTCTACAAAACCGTTGTTCAAAATAAAATAAATCTGACTGTTCGAATTTGACTTAGTTATTGAGACTGTACTTAGTACTATCCCATGAAAATAAGTGCTAATGTCACAATTTAATATATATACCCATGCAGTTATCATTTTCAGTTAGCTACACGCAATGTCAATAATAGTTTCGGTAGTTTCAACTTTTTCCACACAGTTAAGTTTAACTAGATTTGGATAATCCAACTTGATCTCGATAGACGACAGCGAGCTACATGGCAGTAAACGTTCTGTGAAATTGCGGTAACTTATTTATTGTACTGTAGCGTTGCTGGACTGTAAAAAATATACGTAAAACTTCGTATATTGTGTTAATTAAAATGTACTAAATCTGTTAATTACTTTTGATCTTTTTCATTTTTTATTCAATATTTAGAAATAACAATCATCCTTAATTAAAATCTACATAAATTATAAAACTTCATATTTAAAATATATTACACATTGTCAATATTCACTTACTTTTCTTCAAAATAGAGTTTAATTTGCCAATGAACAAAGGTCTCGATTGAGCTACGGGTTGAATAATCCTTACTATTTATGGCAGCAATCTAATACCAGAAACTACAGATACTCAGGCTATATTTTCATTTTTTTTAACTGATTAAAGTTTTATTAAATTTAAGAGTGGTTTTCAATATTTTTCTACTTTACTTGATCCATTTTTTAATGGATCACAAAACCTTATTTGTATGAGATACATTTAATAATCTTAGTTTCATTTTTATAGAATAATTTTCCACTATGCGTCCATTTTTTTATATTTATTTTATTTTTCATGAATATTTATGATTTTTCTTTGAAGTGAAATGTAATACTTACAGAAGAACAAAACCAATAACAAAACTTGGTACTGTGAACCTGTGAGTAAGGATGGTATGACATGCGAGCAGGAAATTACAAATAAGAAGTATTATTCATTTTCGTTCCTGCTCCAACTTTCCAACACAAATACCACATAACTGGAAATTACACCTTCGCTCCTGCTGTTTGACATGTTTACGATAACAAACAGTTATTTGTTATGAATACACGGTCGTGTATGTCTGTGTTTACGTAAGTCGAGTTCCCCCCGACCCGTGTAACAATAATATTTGACTAAAACTGGTTCGTTTAGACATTATTTCTCACTGAATTTACAACTCTTTGTTTGTTTATTTTATCTATTAAGTCCCCAATTTAAATTTCTCTTTTAACAAACTAATTGTTCAAGAGATGTTAATTTATTATTTAAAGATATTAATAATGTATTTCAAATAAATATATATCTATTTATGTATTTAGAAATATGCTAAACATATATAAAAATCTAATCTTCAAAACATTTTTTCCAGCTAGGAAGTTATGTGGCACAATAAATAATAATACGAAACATTCTAGCGTTTATTAGTATCAAGTCGTATGCCAGTTATTTAAATGTTTCAATGGATAACCTAAGTAAACCTTTGTCAGTTTGTTTTGAGAATAAATATTAGCCAAATAAATATTAGAATAAGAGAAAGGGACAAGATATTTTGCAACAGTAGACTGTATCGGTGTTGTATTCCTGTAAAGATGATTAAAAATAGTCCTATGAAAAAGTTTTCGTATTCGTACATGTTTTGGTAAAAATAAATAATCTGGTAATGTCACTTTTATCTCCACTAATAATAATATATAAGACAACAAGAATTCAATTGACTACTCGAGAAATTAGTATGGCAATAAATTATTTAACTACTTTCATCATTAAACCCGTTGAAGACTGTTTAAAGATGTATTTTCACAGCATAATCTACCCAATGTCTAAATTTAGCGTACCCTATACTATGACAGCATAATAAAGCATGAAGTTTTATTTCTTAATATATTTTATAACCCGGATCATATTTAGATTTCATGAAAAAAGATGTAACTGAGAGTACTACTAAAATTTCTAAAACTTTTTAACAGAACAAGTAAAGGTTCAAATCTTTATGTGAGAACTGCTATTTATATTATTTTTTGGTTTAACCTATAAATTAAATGTTCTATGATTTGATTACAAACACGTTAACCTTTTATAAAGTATTAATCTAATATTAGATAATAAATGTTACTTGTCAATAAGATCGGCGTGTATTAGGTCTCTGTCTGTCCATGTTCCTTATATGAAAGAAGTAGTATTATAGAAGTAAGTAATTATAGAATATAACCGTCTTACTGCTCTATGTGTCTATTATCATCTTCGACTGAATTAGTTAAACAGATCAATCATCACATCCATGATGTAGTGACTTTCGGAGGTTTATTTTAGTTATTTGTGAGGTACGATGCTAAATCTGCGTCACTTTACTTTAGTTATTACGGTCAAAATATTTGCTACATGACCTTTCACTCCACAGATGGCAGTTCGGGCGTTCATCTTTGGCTTGCTTCAATTTATAGCATTATATGAGTTATATATTGTGTAACTAATACAATCAACGATTTACACAAGTTAAGGTACACCACACCGAGTCTCTCATAAGAAGCTTCGCTAAGTTTGCATGCATAACCTTAATACGACATAGCTCATTTTATTCTCTAAATTTTCTACGAACAGAGAGATAAACATACATACATTCATAAAGAAAAACTATTTATATCCGCTCGGCAAACAAAAAAAAAAATGTTGTTAACATAAAAAAGTTCTGATAAGCTAGCGAGGGTACTACAACGTAAGATTGGGCTGAACTCAAATATTAAAATCAACTTTTAACATAAACTCCAGTCTGTTATATTGGCTATTACTCTATGAATAAAAGTCTCATTTAAAATCCCTTATGATTGTACACGGTTTGTTTACACATTCAGCTATTTGTTTTTGTTTCCATCATGGTTACCCATAAGACAGATGTAATCATATTTACTAAAGGTCAAGCGAGTCCAATACAGTGACATTGACCATTATCGAAATTTTTTTATATGTATAAATGAAGCTTCATACAAAATGTCAAGTCTACATATCAGTTAGTTCTTTAGATATCGTGGGATCAGGCAGTCAGATATCAGACAGAACCCCATAAGACAGAAATGGGGGTTTCTGTTAAGCTTATCCAACTAAATTCATTCCAAATATACAACAACTAGCCTTATCAGATGGTTCATTTTTAAGTAAAACAATTTCTTTTTCCAAGTACGCAATATAGATTTATTATCAATTAAATAAGCTTTACATTTATTACAAACCTGTTCGGTACAATTTCAACTTCACAAAGTACCATGTATTTAAACTTTTTCATTTCGAACTCTCTAGTATCCAATACTGACTTGTCGGAGAGAAATTTCATAACGCCTCTTTGACACATACACAATGTATTCTGTTGGAGACAGCCTCATATCAGCACAAAGGGTAAAATAATGACGAGTATATCTTTTCAAGTTCAATGCGTAATCTAATCTCCCTCTATGTATATTTAGATCTTGTAATAACTATATCTATCTATGTATCATACTTCTGTTTTACTATTCTTGTTCCTTTCAATGCATTGAAGTAGATATTTTATTTATATTATTATTGCATTACAATCATATTAATTCCTTAGTATATTTTGGATAGTAAAATATTTATTTCTGTTGCACTACGGCCAACAAAAGTATTTTTGTCTTTTGTAATTACATTATTATAAAAACATGTGAGGACGATATTTACTGGTTTTTTAAACGTTTTTGGGGAATTACGTTCCACTAAACCAATCCTGAGTATGTCGTAATCCTTGCTTTCGAGTAATTACAATCTGTTTAACGATATCTCTCGAGTATTCGAACATTTTATTTCTTTCTATATGTCTATCTTTCCGAACAAACTGACATTTAGACCTGAAATTGTTTATTAAACTTTGTTTCCATAAAAATAATATCTTCATGATGGAGCATCCAATGTTCAGGGTTAATTACCATATTTGAATTCGTTTTATGAGAAAATCACCGAAAAGAGAAATTTTTAAACGGATTATAATCAAATAATATTTTTAAGTGTGACATACTAACAGATTTAGCTATAAATAGACTTGAAATTGTGTATTCACAATCTGCGAATTCTGTTATGCCACACTTGATGTAGCATCCTTTGTAAGTAATGATATCTGAATTAAATAAATATGTCTCGACTTTTAATCAGTACCGGTATTAAACACTAAAGAGGTGAAACAGCTTTTGCAAATCCCTTCCCTTTAGAGAAATAACTAACCACAACATTAAAATGCAGTTCTTTTGAGGTGGGATGAATATCAAGGTAGTTTTAACAGATTTCTGTAAAACATTCCGTTAATATATATTCTAGATTGAATAAGTACAGAGGATTTAACAGGCCTCCTCGCATACTTGCATAAAACGTATAGACGTTCTCTTAAAGACACGGGAAACTTTATATATATATATATATATATATATATATATATATATATATGATTGCGAAGTTATTTAAGTTATAATTTTTAAAACTTAGCCATTTAAATCCGACAACTGAATTTTAAAAGCATTATTTATAGTAATTAATGAAATCAATAATATTTTCTTGAAATATAATTTGAACTGTCACAAATATTAATATATTAATGCTAATATTAATATATTAGCTATTAATATATTAATAGTAGCATTATTTATAATGCTACTATTAATATAAGGCCATCGAGTTCGATTTAGGTGCAGGTCCATTCTTGCAATTTTGCAGAGCGTCATTAAAGTTACATATGGATGGTACAATATTTCTGTTGTCTGTCAGGTATATGAAACAATTTCTTTTGTGTAAGATTACCTGTCGGTCTGTCTATCGTTGGACATCTCTGGAATGAAAGGATCTACAGACTTAAGATTTTGTATGCAAACTCGCCTAAGCATATTACGCCTGTTATGGCGTACTCCTACATTGTACTGTATATTCTTAGGATATCAAATTTGACCTTCATTGGCAACCGCGACTTCACCAGTAACAAACGTACAGCGATATTTTACACTTGTGTCCTATATCTGAGGGAACAAACTTAAGACATTTTGATCTATAATATTATTTAAATCATTACTGACGATTGGTGATAGTTACAACAAGATCGATACAACAACAAACTATTCTCAATGTACACAATGCCCAAGCAACTAACACAAACAGTAGTGACGTGATGTAATTAACCTCATAGTTTATGCATCCTTGCAAGCCGGACCGAACCCATTTGGGTCCCCAGACTTCACGTTAATGGTCTAAATGGTAAATGCCTGCAGTTACGCATGTGCACTTAGGGGTTAGTACGAAGTACACTGGTGGCTTTGTAAAGAATAGGAATGAAAAACCCTAAAGTTCAGGACTTTTTACGTAACTTATAAAAGCCGGCTTACGGGTTCTTGATAAAAACTATTGCTATAAAATTAAAAAACTTAGTAAATATAAATATATTTATAATTAACACTTTTATTTTCATTAGCCTATTTATTCTAAATTACCCAACGAAACTATGCAGCTACGATCACAGAGTTATAAAAGTAAGTATATTATTTAATAACAGAAGATTATTCTTAACAATGACAAATCCAATGGTAAATAAGGCAAAACTTTTAAAGTTTGTTCTAAAGTAAGGCACAGGCAAGATGTAAATGTTACAGGAATATAAACAGCTATATCTTGATGCTTTTAATGAAACTGGCTTACGATTTTATGTACCGAATAAGTATGCACGGAAGTTAAAAGGGGAAATTTAGTATCACATTAAATAATAGTTGGTTAAAGTTCGTAGTACCGTTATTTAGTTTAGTCCTTTTTCGAAGAGCTAGGGTGCCGTCTGAGCCTAGACAGGAGTATATGAGATGGTGTAGGAAATTGCGATTTACACGTGTTTCTAATAATGCAATTTCAAAATACAATTATAAGTCTGTTGGCCATGGGAAACAGAAGTAAATATGATCATATCTAAAAAAAATATAATAAGGGGTTAATATGATTTTAATACAATAATAATATAAATAAAAAATCTATGCTTGAAAGTATTGAAAGGACCAAGAGTAGTAAAACAACTGTTAGCTACGTAGATATATAAAGTTATTATAAGATATACGTCTACATACACTGACATTAGACAGCGTATTGAACTTGAAAAGGTATACTCGTCATTATATCACCCTTTGTGCTGATGTGAAGCTGTCTCCAACAGAATACATTGTGTATGTGTCAAAGGGCGTTATGAAGTTTCTCTCCGGCAAGTCAGTATTGGATACAAATGATTAAGTTCGAAAAAAAATAATACTTTGTGCAGTTGCAATAAATGTAAAAATTATTTAATTGATAATAATTAAAATAAATTGATAGTAAGATACAGGACATGTTTAAATGAAAAAGAAAAGATAATGAATTTAGTTGAATGAGCTTTAGCGAAGTCCCCATTTCTGTCAGACTCACCACACGATATCTTAAAAAAGAACTGACATATAGACTAGAAATTTTTCACTATGCTTCATTGATACACATACACTGTCTGTAAATCCGCACAATATGTAGAAAACGAACAAGCCTGTAGACTATAAAATATATTGCACTAAGTTTCATTTTTATCAAGGCGGCGTTGATTTCGTTGATGGTAGGAACTTGTCACTTCATAGGATTTGGCTGAGCGTTAGCGAACATCTTTTTTCCATGGTTAATCATGATGTTAAAATCAAAATAAAAGAATAAATAGATTTGTAAACAAACTCAGTACAATCATATCGCATTTAACATACTGTATGACATCGCAAAAAAATTAGCCAATCAGGATGCAATCAGCTAAACTTGAAGCTTTTCATGCAACATTAGCGAAACTGTGTTATTGAACATTTTCTACCTACCTTATTTACTTAACCGACAGAGCAAACGATTTTTGGGGTATGGTTAGTTGTATTATGTTATAAAAAACAGTGAAAGATTTTTTTGTTGATATTATTAAAATTATAAAATATTGAAATAAGTAAAATAGCTATAGTCTGGAATTATAATTCATCAATTACAAGAAAATGTGTTGTATGAAACAAATTGTCCAGTGTCATCACATTTTAGCAGAGAAATGTAAACTTTATTAATTTGCCAAAGATTTTAAATACTTCATTTTAGGTTAAATATTGCGGTGGACTTTCTCATGCATAATACAGAGATGCCGCGATACCTAATTTGTGCTTTACAAATTTGCAAGTCCATTAAATTCTCTTTTCTTATTCAGTTCCATGAACTTACTTGTATAATGAGCTTTTTAAACTAGGTCAACGTTAGTTATTCCATCTCAAAGCTGTTTTTTTTTAATATCCTTGGTGCACAGTTGTTTTATGTGGGGAATACAATTGAAAAATATATTTATCACCATTATAAGTAATTTAATACCAATTAAATGGGTGAAAGATTTATTTAAATGAAGCTGTATGTATGGTTTAAATAAGTTCTCTAAGTAAAATGGTAAGTTAATAGTAGTTTTCACCGTAAATATTTATAAAATTTAGTTTTAAGCACTTATTTTTAAACTGGTGAGAGGACCCTTGTTATGAGATGACCTCAAACTAACCTTTTTTTATCCGAGAGCAGAGGTCCAGAACTAGAATTAAGAAACTTCCTGTAATCTGAACCACCGTGAATCAAGGAACGTATAGAGGCTGTAATCGTTTAGAGGTTTCTACTATCTCCATGAGGTTGAGAATCCTTAATGGACTAGATATCAAAGAGTCTGAAAACGTTGAGATAATTTCAATATAGAGAACAGAAGCTTCCAGAGTCCTACAAAAACCAGAGACCGTTCTCCCATTGAGTGAAATCTAACCTTGATTCCGAGAACCTATCCTAGTTCGGGATCTTATAAGGGCAAGAATCTTCGCAATATCATTATCTCCAGAAGTCAGTGTCCGAAAGCTAAAAAGAGATTGGAAATTCCTACATCTCTAAACTTTTCTTAGATTGGAAATTTTAAGAAGTCTAGATTCAAATTCCAAGAGCTCTCCAAAAGACGAGAGATATCATAAGCCGGATACTACTGTACATATGTACAACGAAGACTCTAAGAGATTCAATGAAACTAAACACAGATTATCTTGGGAATATTTTCCAAAAGCTAAGTTAAACAAAGTATAATGAGTCCTATATGCGAGAAGTTTTTATTAAACAAATTTAGTGAAGTCTTATAGGCAACAGGCGATCAGATGACATATTATATCTGATAGAGGCTTACAAAGCAACATGTACGCAACAGAAGTGTACCCTAATCATATAAATGTTGAGCTATAAGGTTTCAAATGCTATTATCCAGATACAGTTATATTTTTAATACTCTGACATAATTATTCTTACTCTTATTTCAATCGCATTCTTGATTTATAATAAAATATTGATAGAAAGTAGTGAGGAAATCTATTACACTGTTTAACTTACGATATCGTAAACGTCTTTCTACCCTAAGAGGCAATGTAATTACAAAACAGTAATCAGGTACTTTTCCATTTTATCGTTAGATATCGATACCTTGAAACTTTTTGATGAGAAACATTTATAAAATATTATACTTTTATTTTGTTTATAAAATATAAAAATACATAGCCATACAGCACATTTTAAATAGTACTAAATTTCAAGCTTATAAAACCAATTTTTTCTAACATTGGGTAATTTAAAAAATTTCACTGTGTGCCTTTGATACGTCTACAGTCAATTCTGTTTTATAAATACACACATTGACTCGAAATTATATATCTACACTGGACTAACTTTTTCAGTAATTTGAACATGTATTTATTTATATATTCGTAATATCCCTACTTTTAATTTCATAATTATTTTACTATGCATTATATTAGTACAATTAACATGCAAAACGGAATAAAAAAACTAAGTAAAAACTATTTCCATAGTGATTCTAACTTTGCAATTCAAGATTTCAATATTAAAAGTTTGTCTATCTCTGGACATTCGACGCGACAGTGGGACTTGTGCTTCCTTTATTTACTACTGGCATGTTTCATGTCTAACTTATGAGTGTTATTCTTATCTCTGTAAATATAATTAACATTCCATAGGATTACACAATTAACTAGTCAACCATTACATTAGGAATAACTTACTAGATTTCATAAGAAACTAATACTTTTACAATTTATATCATTATGAACCATTGAATTAACTGATAAATTTAAATATAGGCCATTTTACTTGTCCTGCATATCTAACTCAATTAAAAACTATTATAACAAAATCAATATTATATGATAGCTTAATAAAATTTAAGGTATATAGGTTAGTTTTAGATATATCGTGTTGATATGGACAAAAAACGGACAGAAACTAATATATATTTCTAATTGATCCAACGGTTTAGTTTCGCTAGTACTCATTCTAATAACAGAAGTGGTACAACTATGGCTTGTGTGTCATGTATTTGTAATATCCATTTTGATTTAAATGAATTAACAAATATTACAACTAAATAATACGCGCTGATTAGTTGTTTAATAGTGCTTAATAGAGAAGATAAATCTGACCGTTTTAATTAAAACATCCTTTGAAACTAAATGCAAATACCTCAATTAAATAAATGTATCGCACATTTAATCAGTAACACATTTAATCACTAAGTAATTAACGAACAAGATTATAAAGTGCAGCTCTTTTGAGAAGAAACGTTTACCTAGTTTCAAAAGATTTCCCCAGATCATTTTATAAAATAAATACTAATATTACTGAATAAGGAAAGACCATTTAATATACTGATAATTGCATTGATCATATCATTTATTGCAGTGTATCTAATGGACAAGACAACATTTATGCAATAACCTACTTTAAATGGAGTTTTTTAAAACCTGCAACATCTTAATTGAAGTTCAATTTTCATATTGACACGTTTCGACGGTGAAAACATTTATTTAGAAACAACAAAATTTGGAATAACATCTAAGCAGGATTTAGACAAGCATACTTACTTTTATTCTACACTTTATAATATCATTGTAGTTATACAACAAAAAACGAATGGATAGTTATTGTTATTGGATAACTAGCTGTTACCCACGGCTTTTCACGCAATGTTTAAAAGTCCTTATACTAGACTACTTAATAATACTTGTATAATAGTGGATGCAATAGGGACAAATCATATGACATTTTTCAAACTTAAGTATGTATACCTCAGCTAGATATTATTTCAGATTTCATGGTTAAGAGTTTAACCTGACTCTTATATTTTGTTTTGCACGTGTAGGAGTATTTATGGTTCGAAGAGATTATATTTCTGACTACACTTGAACCTATCTTGTTTCCTCGATCAACATTATAAACAGAAAGGTCTTGTAAACCTACTTCGGTCAAAAACCTTTTACTTCTAGCCCTTGTCATGTAATACCGGTCTAAGGTATTAACAATGTCACAACAAAGTTTTCCTTGTCGTCTCGAAGATGAATGGATCGTAGAGGTTTATTCGCGTTCATTTCTCTTTTTTTTCTTAAAGCTTTGTTTATTTAAGTTGGTTTTAAAACAGTGTTCAAATAATGTTTACAATGCAGTAGATGTTTTAAATTAGTCACTTGTGCAATCTGGAGTAAATGTTAGATATTAACTGTATTGAAACAAACTCTCCAATAATATAAGTTTTTATTTTTGTGAGGCCTTTCGTACTCAATGAGAACATCTTCGGACCCACAAAACTGAATAATTTCCAATAAGAAAAGAGCTTCAAGAATGTATATTTAGTACCTCCATTACACTACTGATCAAGCACTGTACAAGTAATATTCCATAGAATTTAAATCTAGATAGATTATTTGGCCAATTTTTAGAGTTAATGACTATTTTTAATTGCCTTTAAAGGAATTCAAAACCGATACAGTCTACGGATTGCAAAAATATCCAGCACTTTACTCTTATTTATATTTGATTTGAATAGAAACTGGCAAGGTTTTACGCTAGGATTTTTCGTATTATTATTTATTGTTGCACAAAACTATCTTGCTGGAAAAGCTTGTTTTTAAAATTAGATGTTAATGTATATTTAACATTTAATTAAATACATAAATAGCTATTTTTAATTTATTTTAAATACACGATTAAAATCATTAAACAATAAATTAAGATGATGATTGAACAATTATTTTAGTAAGAGAGAAATTTCAATTGCGGATTTAATAAATAAAGTAAACAACAAAGAGTTGTAAATTCATTCTGAAATAATGTAACACGAACCAGTATTAGGTTAATATTATTGTTGCAGGTGTCGGGGTAACTCGACTTACGTAAACACAGACATACATGACCGTGTATTCATATCAAATAACTGTTTGTTTTCGTAAACATGTCAAACAGCAGGAGCGAAGTTGTAATTTCCAGTTATGTGGTATTTGTGTTGGAAATTTGGAGGAGGAACGAACATGAATAATAATTCTTATTTGTAATTTCCAGATCGCATCTCACGCCATCTTTACTCACAGTTTCACTGTACCAAGTGTTACCTCTTGTTATTGGTTTTGTTCTTCTCTAAGTATTATCGTATATTTCACTCCAAAGAAAAATCATAAAAATTCATCAAAAATAGAATTAATATAAATAAAACTGAGTTTATTAAATGTGTTAAATACAAATAAGGTTTTTTGATCCACTGCAAAAATTGATCAACAAGTAAACTAGAAAAACATTCAAAACCACTAGTCAAACAATAAAACTGTAATCAGTTTAAAAATGAAAATATAGCCTTAGTATCTGGAGTCGCTGGTATTTAATTGCTGCCATTAATATAAAATCAGATATTTTTTAGCAACTAAAACATTTTTGATTCAATTCCATTCAATCAAACGTAATTGAATTTGGAAACTTATAATAAATGTAATATATAAAATGGTATATGTTAAAATTGAACAATCAAAGTAGTTTGCGACTCAGTGAATACAATTTACGTGATGAACTTTTACAAAATAGGAATCTATAAGTTTTACCTATATTGTTTTACACTAAAATTGTAGAAGGTGAAATTAAAATGAACAATGTCTCCCCTCAGGTGTACAGTCCAACAACGCTACAGCGCAATAAGTTAAAAAGTTATCACAATTACACAGAACGTTTATTGCTGTGTAGCGCGCTGCCGACCTTTGAAATCAAGTTGGATTATCCATTTAGCTAAACTTCGCTGTGTGCAGAAAATTTGGAACTACCAAACCTTTTATTTGACCATTGCGTTTAGCTAACTGAAAATGACAACTGCGTGGGTATATATTACATTGTGACATTAGCACTTATATTCATGGGATAGTACTAAGTCCAGTCTAAATAACTAAGTCAAATTCGAACAGACAGATTTTTTTTATTTTGAACAACAGTTTTTTACAATTAAACTTGGTGTTAAGGTAATTTTTGTTTTATCTTATAGATTAAAATTAATCGCCAAATGTATAAGCGCTAATCTCGAGAACAGTTGGACCAATTAATATAATTCTTTTTTATATTTTTCCTTGAAATGTAGGTTTATATGAATAGAAAGATTTGAAAAGTAACCTTGAATATTTTATGGTTCGGAAAAAATTGTTATTTTTTTATAATGCATATTGAATGTGTCAGTTAACATCTGTTTACACTTTCCAACACAAATACCACATAACTGGAAATTACACCTTCGCTCCTGCTGTTTGACATGTTTACGAAAACAAACAGTTATTTGTAATGAACACACGGCCTTGTATGTCTGTGTTTGCGTAAGTAGAGTTCTCCGACCCGTGCAACAATAATATTTGACTAAAACTGGTTCGTGTTACATTATTTCAGAATGAATTGTTCAAGAGATATTAATTTATTATTTAAAGATTTTTAATAGGGTGTTTAAAATAAAGTTGTAACTCTTTGTTTGTTTACTTTTTCTAATTAATCCACAATTAAATTTCACTTTTACTAAACTAATTGTTCAATCATCTTAATTTATTATTTAAGGATTGTCGTAATAAATTTAAAATAAATATATTACTACTTCTGTACTTATTAAAATGCTAAACTTATTTTATTCATCTTAAACATTCATTTTAAACATCTAATATTCAAAAATTGTTTTCCTTCATGCCACTTATGCAATAATTTTGTCCAACAGTAAATAATAATACGAAAACTTCTAACGTAAAACCTTGTTAGTTTCTATTGAAATGAAATATAAATAAGTGTAAAGGGCGAAATAATCCGTAGACTGTATCGGTTTTTAATTCCTTTATGGAAGATTAAAAATAGTCATTAGCTCGTTTCAAATAGAATATCGTACTCGTATATATTGCCATACAAAGAATAATTGGCGATCTAATATCTTCTTTACTCGTAAACATAGAATAAAAACATAAAACTTTGTACAGTGACTTAGGGCATAAAATTTAACTTTTTGATATAATCAGTAGCTCTTCCCATCTCAGGGAAGCATACAACGATGTGCATATATTCTGAAGGTCTTACTTAGTAGAATATCATGCCGAAAATTAGGCTCAAAAGGTTAATCCTAAACAAAATGGCGGTGTTCGAAAGTTTCAATACTGATCTAATGTGCAAGTTCAAGAATGGCTTAATTGTATTGTAACAATATGGGATGAAGATTCAAAACTTCATACATGGTTATTGTACACAAATAGCTACTTCAAGATTTTGTATTCAGTATCTTGCTATTCTTCTATGGAAATGGTCCACGAGGACGAGGAGTCAGTATAAACTTTTGTCTTAAGCTTAGAATGATATGCACATAATTTTAAAGGCCTAATCAAGCAAATAAGTATGCCGCAAACCGCATTTCAAAAGTTTTATCCGTTATAAAACGGTGGCGGTTCAAAAATTTAAAAAGTAAACTTTAAATTCAGGAAGTTGCTTGAACTAGTTTAATTTTACATTAACAATTTTTAAGCTGTTATTAAAGCTGTATTTTAATAGCCTAATCTGGCCAATGTTTAATGATATTGCACGCGTACTGACATATTGTTATTGTTTTAACTGACTGGTAGCTGTAAGAGTGCGCTACAATAAAAAAAGTTATTGCCTCAATATTGAGGCCCTGTGTCAGTATTGATTATCCAAATTAGTGTTGCACTGCGTCAAGCCAATTAGCGAGACGTCAGTGCATATCGAGGCATTTAATTGGTTTTGTACTTTGGTATCTATATATACATCAAAGGAAAAATACTCACTCACTCATCACTAATTCTCCAACTTCCTGAAATTACAGAAATTTTAAATTTGGATCGTATGCCTCATGACTTAAATTGTGAAAACAAAACATTTTTAAAAAGATCAAACATCCCTAGGGGTTTATATATAGCGTTGAAACCCTAACTGAACTATGTTTTCTCTTTTTCAACGCCACGCTGTCCTAGAGAGATGAAATTTCACACACACTTGTCTTAAACTCTGAAGAGACAAATAACAGATTGTTCATAAAGATAACCAACCTCCTACATGGGTAGGCAATCGTAGAGATATGGAATTTTAAAATTCTTTGGTCACTAATGAGTGCAACATTTATTCTATTAAGAAATCTATACCTTGTAATTTTTTGAGATGCTGGCCTTATAAGAGTTTTGAGGTTTAAAATATCTTATTATCTGCTATTCATAATTATTCTGTGTTATATTCAAATACCCTTTAAATTAAATTACTTATACATTTTATTCAAACACTTTAACTTACTACTAAATATTAATAAAACATTTGGAATAAAATGTTACTTTTGAACAGCCAACGTGTATTTGGTGTCTGTCTGTGAATGTCTCTTATATGGACATCAATATAACGTGTAATTCCTGAATTATGTATGTCACAACGCCAGAGCGTATTATTTGCTTATTTTAACCTAGTTAGTAATTATGTGTTAGGTTAGTAATTTACCTGAAGAAGAGATCAGATTGCAGATCTCGAAACGTAGTGTTACAGATGTTTTACAGATCACTGAACTATGGTAAATTTCCGGAAAACTCATGTATACTACACAATCAAAAACAAACTTCAAACAAAGAGTAACGTTAGGTTAGAGGACAGTATAAGAAAGTGTTGCTGCTCTATGTGTCTGTATTATTTTTACTTTATTAGTTAAACAGGAGGTACCTCATTTATTCGGACGTGGTCTGCTGAGGTCTAGGAATTATTTTAGTTAGTTTTGAGGTTTGACTGAGTCTGTGTCACATATCTTTGATAGTTACGGTCCAAATATTTGGTACCTGACTCCTCACTTCACACATAGCAGTCCGATCGTCCGCATTTACTTCTCAAGTTATAGCATTGTATGGGTTATATTTTGTGTAATAAATATAATCAAAGATCGTATTAAAGGTAAAAGAACGCCATGTTAGCGGCAACATTTTAAACATATAGTCTTCATTTAATTCCTTAAAACTCCCGCGGACAGATAGACAGATATACACACACAATCATACAGAAAAGAAACTGTGTTAGCCTACTAAAAGCTCCGATATGCTAGCGAGTGTACTACAACGTAAGTGTGAAATAAATTTAAATTTTATTACCGACTTTTAACATTTTGACCAGTCTATTATGTTTTGTCTTTTTTTACTTTATGAATAACAAACTGTCTTGTTAAAATCCCATACGATTGTACCCAGTTTTGCTTAAAAATGTATTTATTCAGATATTTTTGTGTTTCCATCACGGTTAACCATAAGGCCAACGTACTTATGTACTATAAAAATATTTGTTAATGCTCAGCCATTTTCCATGGAGTGACATACACCATCGTCGAAGTCAGTGTTTCTCATAAATAAATGAAGTTTCATGCAAGACGTCATATGTAGGTTCATTTTCAAGATATCGCGCGGAAAGACAGACATATCGACGATGAATGAGATTTTTCTAGCCTCACGAGAGATTGGCTTCACTAAAGCTCAGCTAATTAAATGCATCAATAGCATTTTTGTTAAATCACTACCAATCGTAATCGGCGTTCCAGATGAAAATATATTTCCTGTTTCATTCATTTTTACATTCAGTAATGCAGAAGAGCTTATTTAGCGTTAGAAAACAATCTTCATTCCTTCTTGGTGATGAAAAATCTGATTTTTTCATTTAATTTCACCAGCTGTTTTCCTAAGTTGCTATTCGGTAAATTTTCTAGTTTTTACGGTGATATTTGCATATTTTTGTTTTTTTAGGGTGATGCATTCCTTGTTGTTACATTTAAATATTTTTGTAGCTTTATCTTATAAATATTATTTATTACCTTGTTATTAATTTGTTGTTTCTTTGTACGTGGCTTTTATTCTATTTATAATACATATAAACTGACAGAGCTACAAGTTAGCTTCATGAATTTGTTGCTTGTTATTTTTTTATCTATAATTTATTTATTTTTCACTATTCCATAATTATTAGACCATTATTCTTAGTAAAATTCACGATATCCTGTATGAGATATATTTAAAATTTTTGTACCATGTAAATAAAACAAAAGAAATAATCTAATGAACTGTGTTTAATACTTACTATTGTTGGGTTAAATGTACGCAATGAACTTTAAACCGAACATTTTTTATTTTTAGGTTTTGAGAATTAAAAAATTACACCTTTATAATCTTTAAACTTTATACGATTAAATCGTACTTAGTATATAACATGGTTTGCATAACCATCGAATTTAGTTCAAATCATTTATAAGATTTGATCGTAAACATATTCCGTTTTAATAATTTAATGTTATAGTGTATGTTTCACAATTTAACTTCACCTTTTGAGATGTCATAAGCATGTTGGAACTAACGCTGTTGAAATAGGGATGAAAACTCCTAACACTTATTTTCTGGCTTTTCGATGCCTAATAATTGAGAAATGTCCATTCTTGTTTCAAACTTCCGTTATCATTAAACCTCAAAAGATATTAAAAATGTAAAATCATAAAAGGTTGCTTGAAATTTTTCGTAGTTTCTATGTAACGTGCCATAAATACTCTATGTTGTAAATAGTTGAGATGAAACTTTAGCGTAAATGTGAATGGCTCCCAAATAAAAGTTTAGGCCGCCTACGAGACGAGAATGATACATTTCATTCATTAACATTTTGAAATACAACAGTATTAATAACTGAATAAGGATATTGGCATTACTAACCCCCCACGTCCGATCATAGATACATGGCAATCACTGTGTCATAGCTATCAATGAAGTAATCAGTAAAGGGTATTGGAGGTTTAAAATTTAATGATATACCAGCATACCACTCTGTCAACAGACAGTCTGAATCAAAATTTTATAAATGTTATTTTTATTTATAGCCTGTATGACACACAGTAACTTTTTAATAAAACCATACAAAAAATAAGTCAGGTTTGTAGTAACCATTCGACACACTAATACACAATACACATTGCATTACACACAGAAGTAACATTACAGTATAACCATACTTTTTAATCTAGTAATTCCTTTCAACAACTATTACTTAGAACTGTTATCACTCGTTTATAAATAAAGGGACTCTAAACAGAGTCTTAAAACTAGTAGGTATTGTTCTAGTCCGATACTCGATACCTCGATTCTTTGCGATATCGAGATATCGACGATTCTCGACACTGTGACTCTTGGCACTCGATACCGTACTAGTATTTTATTATAAAATAATGAAGTAAAATAAACATAATTGCTTATAAAAAACGTGGAAAAATCATGATTTAACAATATCACGCCTTTAGATGTGCCCAAACTCAAATCCACCAAACCTTCAAGCCGGAAAATTACCAATCACAGAAAAGTATTATTGTCGTGCTTTATGGACGTAAAAACGTAGATATAAAATATAATTCCTTATTTTTTTTTAATAATGTGTGTCTTGATGTTCTACTTCCTACCTATCAACGTGTGTGTACCCACGAATATTTCTCATATCATTTTCGTGTTTTCTTTGGGAAATGTAGACAAACAAACAATAATAAAGAAAAGAAACTATTAATACCCACCGCAGATAAAAATATTGTATCAGCCTACTGAGTGGCAGGTTCAAACTCAGCCAAACTTTATGATTGGACATACATCATCATAGAACTCATCATTTTATATGTAGCCTTGAAATGTTAAGTATTCACATGAAATTTTTCTCGAAATGTATTACCACATGATACATTCACACTTTTTAAAATTAAGTTGGAATTCATAGCAGTGTTTAAATAATTTACCAGTTACTTTCGGAGGGTACTACAACGAAAAGTAATACTAAAA
Source organism: Homalodisca vitripennis (assembly GCF_021130785.1). Classification (NCBI taxonomy): domain Eukaryota; kingdom Metazoa; phylum Arthropoda; class Insecta; order Hemiptera; family Cicadellidae; genus Homalodisca; species Homalodisca vitripennis. The sequence goes on from NC_060211.1 coordinate 16,385,657, forward strand.
ACATATAATTTTATTTACTTCCCACCCTTTTTTTCTTTTACTTTATGGATAAAAACGTAACATGATAAAACCTCATATTTTACAAATTTATTTATTTTTTTTATTTAATTTATTTATTTATTTATGGATAATTTATTTATTACCTTTAAAACCAATGTAAAATATTCGCTAACGCTCGGCTAAATTCCATGGAGTGACAGTTACCATTATGAAACTTAGTGTTTTCATATAGAAATGAAGATTCGTTCACAATTTCAAGTCTACTATGGGTCAGATATTTTCAAGATATCGTGTGGACAGAACGATAGATATACATAAGTTAAATTATCCAGCCCCACAAGTGATAGGCCACCCTAACGATCAGTTATTCAAGGAAATGGTATGGTAGTTCTGATATTGATGCTTCATGGCACAACAATCGTGGCAATATTGAGACGAATATTGTAACGGAGTCAGCGCCTCGTCTTTTGTTGCACTTTCAGTGCAGTCAAGACACTTCCACTGAATAGCATAAAAATATATTTACGATAACAATTCCCGATGTAAAAATACTTTTACGTATTAAAACATACCAATGTACACATAATCGCAAACGCGTAGCCAATCAAGGCAATGGTATGGGAGGTTATAATATTGATGATTCATGTTACAACAGTCGTCACGATACTGGGATGAATATTGTAACAGAGTCAGCACCTCGTCTTGTGTTGCACTTTCAGTGCATTCAATACACTTCCACTGAATAGCAGAAAAATATATTTACGATAACAATTCCCGATGTAAAAAATACTCTTACGTATTAAAACATACCAATGTACAAATAATCGCAAACGCGTAGCCAATCAAGGCAATGGTATGGGAGGTTATAATATTGATGATTCATGTTACAACAGTCGTCACGATACTGGGATGAATATTGTAACAGAGTCAGCACCTCGTCTTGTGTTGCACTTTCAGTGCATTCAATACACTTCCACTGAATAGCAGAAAAATATATTTACGATAACAATCTCCAATGTAAAATATACTCTTATGTATTAAAATATAACAATACAAAATACTCGCTAACGCTCAGCCAAATCTAATTTATCCCCATGCAATAATCCACATCCAATAAATATATCCAATAAACAACAACCACTAAATCCCCGGTTCTGATACATACAAGAATCGTATTGCATTGTATGTATTTACCTTGACCAACATCATTTATCTGATGTACTTATGTACTTTATATAGTTACGTTGACGCATGTCATGCAATATTGTAATTGTTTCACGCAATAAAGAATATTATTATTATTATTATTATTATTATTATTATTATTATTACATTTATAAGAATATGTGTATTTTATATTTTTTAATGTTTATAATAGCTAAGGTTAGTTGAAAGTTTTTTATTGGTCACTCGTAGTAGCCAGATTCTCCTTCATGGTAACAAAACAAAACCATTTAGCGTATTATATTCTTAGTTATACTTGTGATTAAGAGGATAAAAGCCAGGTTTTAACATAAAAATGTATATAGGATAGGAAAAGCATGGTTGTCTTTACCAGATCGGAGAATAATCCTCTTCTTATCTGTCATAGTTATTTCTCTATGATTAAGAAGAGTACCCGGATATCCAGTGACTGTGATAAATTTAAACCTGTTCGTCGTGTCCTATCCAAATTCTTCAGTTACTATTACTATTTTGTTATTATTTACACAGGAATCGATGTCAAATTTAGATTGACCAAGTGTTAGTATCAGCTCAGCCCTAACACAAATGGCGAACGTTTTTAGAATAGGGCTATATACGTATTTCTTTTTAAAAAATAACCAAATAACTCAGAAATTGGAATAGAGAGTAATTTTTGTATCGTAATCGATATCGAATTAATCGACCTATTACTACTTAACATTACCTGACAAACAATTACTGAAATTATTTATGTTTTTTACATCGTACTGAATTCAAACTCATACACAAGTACTTAAGAATCAACCTGTTTGTTGTTTGTAACCAATAAATTTCTATTACTACACTAATATAAACTGTAAACAATAATTTTAATAAGTACATGTTTTGTACAAGATTTCATATATATATATATATATATATATATATATATATATATATATATATATATATATATATATATATATATATATATATATATATATATTTCTTTTTGTTTTTAGCTTTCAAGTCAAACAAGTATTAGTATAAGTATAAGTCCTCATAAATTATAAAAATTGTCAATTTTTTCCACCCCATATTTTCTGTAAAGTGTTGTGCTGATTGATCCATTTATTTGTTTCTACAGATATGAACGTGCGTACGCGCAAGTAGGTGTAAATCTCTACGAGATCTAATTTCTTTTTGAAGTCCTAAAGCAAAGAAGCATATCCCACTCTAAAATCAAAAACAATTTATCTTTATTGCAGTATGTTAGGGTAAAAACAGGAAAAAATAAGAAAGCTCTTATTACATTTTAAAATCATTGAAATTACTGCATGTAACAAGTCATATCGTCTAAATTGTTGATTGTAATCTTGGAATTTATGTAAAAAATAACATTTATTTCCTCCAAATTATTATTTAAACGTGTTGATCTGCCCTTAAAATATATATTCAAGTCAGTTCTGAAATACATTCCATGAAGAATATTCAACTTGATATTATATAAGTAATAGCTTTAATATCGAATTTTCGAATTCATGTGTAATGTATAATATGCTAAAATTTTATGAACCCGTGTAAATATGCAAACTTTAAATTCCTATTACCACGACTGTTCATTTCCAATAACATGTCTTAATCTTAAAATAACTTGGCATTTTCTACTCCACCAAAATATGCTTTGATTACCAAAGTATTCAGAATAATTTTAATAACTGGCTGAGTTGTACTTGTTTGAGTCGTTTACTATTTACAGTAAATTTACTAACATCGTATTTGTTGAGGCCTAATGTGTAGTCATGTATTACTAAAAGCCTTCCATCAAAATTTCTGACAACTTAATTGAATAAGTTCATATAAAAAAGTCACTCTATAAAGTTGTGTTAAAATAGCATAATAATGTGTTAACAATAAATAAAATCAAATTAACATGTTAACATTGTTAACTATTTACATTGTTAAAATTAACATGTTAACATTGTTAAAATTATCAAATTAAAATTTAATTAGCACGTTAACATTAAATATACAATTTAAAAAAATCAAATGTTAACATTAAATAGTTTATCTAATACAATATATATTATGTCTGTTGTACTGATTTATTTTGTATTACTGTACAATAATCTTTCTAATTTGTAAAACAATTAAAACATGTTCTAAGCAAATACAAAATTTTATGTTCCTTTCATGTTACCGTGTATACCCACCCTAATAATCTATTAATAGATTTATTTTTAGTTATACATGTATATGTATGTTAGTTTAATTTTTTTACGAGGTTAAGTGGTAGAGAAGACTTAGTCCTAATTTCGCCTCCAATAAAGACATTTTTCATTTCATTTCACTCTAAAGTAAATAAGAACAACAATGTCCATGTGGTAATCACTACGTAGGCTCGTGTTGTAAATGGAAATGAGTTTATGGTGTTTTATCCAAATGAGTGGAAAGTCGTATTTACCTGTATCAATAAACTGGCACCAATCGTCGGACACATCCAGGGCAACCACAGTGCGGCACATGGGTGCTGCTCTCTCGCGCCCACAAGCTGAACTGCCGCTCGCCGAGACGCCTCCTGCGCCGGGCATCTCCGCCCACCTTCGTCAACACTCGGCTCGGCTCCACTGGAGGTGTACAACTAATTAAACTTTTATTTATGAGCTTACGGAGCTCAACTATGGCGTGCCAGATTTATTAACTTATCGACTGCAATAAAAACTGACGTATTAGTTCCCCACGCTACAATTTATTACCCTAACCGTACTTGTTTGAACTTTTGTCTACGGCTAGTTTATATTGGGAAAAGGTCGTTTTGTGAAAGATCTCCCACCAGTTAGTGTGTAAATCTCGTGTGTGTGTGTGTGTGTGTGTGTGTGTGTGTGTGTGTGTGTGTGTGTGTGTGTGTGTGTTGTGTGTGTGTGTGTGTGTGTGTGTGTGTGTGTTTGCATGCGTAGAAACACGGTACTTTCGATTAATTCAACCTGGTAAAATTAAATTTTGTGTCAAACTCCACCTCCAATACCTCCCTATCGGTATAGAAAAAAGTGAACATAAGTTAATTGAAAGTCACTCTCTAGGTCTGAATGTCTTTTAAAAGCGACCCTAGCCTCTAAAAAACGGGAGACCAACGGAGCAGCTGCCTTTTTTGCTTCTCAGGACAGCAACTGTTTATAATGCAAAGCAGTCTTATGGAATCTTCTTCTAACTATCCAAAGTACCACGACCCACCAGGACGCTATTAAAGAAACTCCTTTGTGATTTGGTGTATTCCCAATGAGAGCTGATCAACCCTGGCCCTCTCTACGTACTCTGGCATATTCTACTAGGGTGTGATCGAGGAAACGCATAAGTACTCCAGTTTTAGCTTTAAGAAAGCTGTACAATTTCTTATAATATCCTTCACCATCACTAGGATGACAAGGTTAGCTACGTAAAACTGTTGTGGCGCACCGTCTCGAGCCAAGAATGTATCGAGGAAGTGGACTATGGTGTCGCATTTTTGTACAGCATTTGCTTGTTCCGAAAAACAACATGAAGTAAGCTGTCCAATCACAATCTGTCTACATAATCAAATGAAAGACAACAATCTGAGTCGAATCGGTCTCGTTCATAAATCAGAATTTCTGTGACACCGCCAACAAAGCAATATCAAATAATACTTCATTGTCAATAGCAATGCAATTGAGCTCTCCAAGCAAAGCTCCCAAGGGGCGAACGTGAAGCTTCCCACGCTAACCCGATGCCTGATGTGCGTTCAACCGCTATTTTTCTGCTTGCATTTTTTTATTCTTTTATAGGACTATTTTTAATTATTACTCTCAATTCCAGGTCAAGTTGTTAAATACTTGAAAGATCGTTTTTGTCTTTTTAAACTGACAAATACTATATTGGCTTGATGATTATTATAAACTTAACAACAGTCCTTTCGTAACTGGAAAATTGTTTCAGTTTCAAATTTATTGTGAAATATTTGGTAAAAAACATTGTATTAGTTTATAGGGATAGAAACGTTCGCGAGTCTTCCTCGTTTGCTACAATATTCATTGAATAATAATGAAGATAATTAAATTTTCCAAAAAGTATGAATCAAACTAAATCTTATAACGTACAAATTCACCTTATCAATGTTGACATAAAAGCTAAATTGGACGAACTGTGCTACTCCAGAATTGTTTAGATTTTAGCAACGAGTTAAGAACTACCAAGCAGCTCATTTTATTTTATTTATATTTAAAACTGTGTAATTGGTTGGTACAGTTAACATTGGTACCGACATGTTAATTAATCAAATATAATAATAATAATAATATAATATTTATTCTCTCAAACAAGCATTACAAGAGTAATAAAAAAATTACAATAGTAAAAACTTGACTTAATCTAAATTCCAAATCTGGCCATTTACAATGTTGCCGAATATGCTAATGTAACAATGATATAAAAACACATACAAAATCTTGAAGAGAAAATAAGGGGAAAACCTCTAAGGCCAAGCCTGTATGGAGGGAAAATTTTAATTAAAACATTGAAACAGTCTTATACATTAACACCCTTATAAAACAATTTTATTATAGAAAAAAGGAAACAACCTCACATACTTTAAACAAGTACATTTGTTGGAGCACTATTGGTCGTTTAAATAATTGTACTCCTGGTGCCATAGTAGAGTTTGCCTTAGAGCCTCGATCAAGAAAACATTTACGTAGATCTGAGAAGCCCAGTTTGGTGAAAAAGCGTGTAGTGCTTGCCCTTTCAATTTATATCCGGTCTATGGGTGAAGTGGAAATTTCCGTACTATCTATTAGGCCAGGTGTTCTGCAATGTAACCGAACTTTACATCAGAGTCCTTGAAATGATGTGTGGGCAAACCCATGTGGACATATTAGCATACAATGTAAGAAAAGAACTGTCCCGATTTAATGAATCGCTTCGCTCATTATCAACTGAGCTTTAGCGAAGCCTATCACTCGTGGGGCTGGGAGAATTTCATTTCTGTCTGTCTGTCCGCACGATATCTAGAAGATAATTTACCTACAGACATAGCTATGGTAGGAAGGATTGATTCAATTAAATTTTGAATTCAGCTCCAGTTCACCTTCCTTTTATTGCAGCGCCTCATATCTGACGCTGTCTCAGACTTGACTCCTGGAATCTCGAGTCATGTTCGTCTGAAGAGATCCAAAGAAAGTCAACGTGAAGCAGCTCAAAACTAAACATTTACATAGTTTCGACATCAGAGACACATGTATATAGGTGAAGTGGAGGTCTAATTGTCTCGTCAGGTACACAATTGAGTGCACTACGATGTGATAGACACGATCTCTAAGCACGGTGGAGCAACCGAGTTTTCTATACATAACGTAGCTATGGTAGGAAGGGTTGATTCAATTGAGTTTTGAGTTTAGCTCCAGTTCACCTTCTTCTGGAGCCAATCTCTGGAGAACATGACTCAATCTCAAAATTTAATTACTTATAGACTTGAAATTGTGCGTGAAGCTTAATTTATAAATAAGGAACACTGAGTTCGATAGTGGTGCATGTCTGTCCAGGGGATTTGTCTGAGTGTTAGTGAATATTTATACATTGGTCTTATGGGTAACCGTGACAGCAACAAAAAATATCGGGATAAATAATTTCTTAAATAAACTCAGTACACTCTTCAGAATTTCAAACATGTGACAATACATGTAGCCTAACCACCCAACTCATATATAATTTTGTATATTTCAGAATTAATATGAAACACAATTTAAAAAAAGAATGTCATTTATTATCCAGCAAGATATGCCGAGAAAGATTTTATAAATAAACTTTACATTTTGCATGAAACTTCATTTGTAAAAGAATGAGTTCTATGGTGCGTAATTTTTGTGCCAACCACTCTTTTGTTTTATGCCTGCTTCTCTGGTTACAGGATGTCTCGATAATCAAATGAGCTATAGATTTCAAACGTTACATGCAACCTCAGCGAATCCTGTTACATCACGTGGTGTGGCGTATTTCTACATTATAATAAAAGATTTAGTACTACAGTTCGGTAGGCACTGGAACTGATGAGCCTTTAGCTATTGTGTCAGTGCAGAATGAAACAAAAGCAATCATGTCTGCAACACGTCGCATCCATCCTAGCGTAGGGTATCGCTTCATATTCTCTCGTATGAACTATATAATCCCAACTTGTGTGTACCAGTAGTGCCATTTAGATATTCTGTTTGGGTAGTAATTTAGCTCTATTGAGTTCAAACTTGTCCTTTAAACTACGAGATGCTCTAGCGCCACTTCTCAAACCAGTACTCCTATTTTGTAAATGTATGTAATATGATTGTTACATATCACTAGCAAGTTGTCATACATATAGATTAGCGAAAACCACTAAAATTATGTGCAATGACTTAATTCTAAAAAAAAGTAGCAAGTTATCATAAAATGACATAAACAAACTTAATTGTATTGTTTATTGGATCTAAAATAATACAGTACTTATCAAAATAAGTAGACTCGTGTTGTTTGTTCTTAACTAATAAAATGTTACAATTATAGAATCGTATGTTTCCATTAATATTAGAAGTTTCTTATTTTCTAAGGGCAGTGTAGAAATGTTCTTGAATTATTAATTAGTGAATAAACATGCTATGAAATCTTTAAACGTTGCTTGCAATGTATTCTTACTTGTATTTAGTTTTTTTTTTTTTTTTAGTTCTAACTGTATTCATTGTTTTATGACACTTTGTATGTAGGCCTAGGTGGCTCTTAATGACAAACGAAATAATGTACAAGCCGGGAGCAACAAACAAGTGATGTCTCTCAACTGTGACATGTTTAACGCTTCTGGTTTGTGCAAGCGTATCTTTTAAGTGGCCGTGCTCGCTTAAGCATTTACGGATTTCGTTGAAACAAGTACCGTTGGAATTTTAATACAATTGCTCATACATGTGCTGTCATTTAGAGTTTTTATAATTGTTATAGTTTATTTGATATTTTACTTCAAAATTTTTCATCAGACGCTATTTTGTTACAAATAAAGAAAATAACACAATAATTTGTTTATATATTTCACTTATCTACTCAAACCTATGTGCTAAATTTGGTTTCGTTAGCTTAACTAGTTCTAGAGATATTATATTTTTTCTATAACTACAAAATGGCGGCTAGCGGCTAAATGAATTATTTCTCGTCCTAGATTTGCTTTTTGCATTTTTTGCTTGAAATGATGAATACTATCACCCACAGTATTGTGACACCCTTTTGGTAACACCCTGTATATAACCAATAAGTATTGATGAACAATACTTAATTGCTGCACCAGGCCTCAAACTCGACAATGCTACCATTATATCGCATAGTATTTCGCGTTTAACTTTTGTATTTCAATAATTTTATACTCGGCCATTTTTATATATTCCGCCAGGGGTAGTATTATACTTAGACATTCATGCATATTCAAACAATATGTAAGATGTTTGAATGTACAATAAATGTACAATAATGTACAATAAATACATTAAAAAGTTAAAATAATATAATATTTTATCTGTGGTTTTCTAAATTTCGGCATGAGTCTATCAGTAAATATGGTGTGTGTGTGTGTGTTTTTTTTTTTTTTAATATAATTCGTATAATCGTTTTTTATAATACATAATGTTTGCAACACTGTTACTCGTTACAACTTAGCTTAAGTTTAATCCGAGGTTCTTGGAACTAAATTCTGGGCGGATTAATAACGTAACTGGCACGCGTAATATTCTTTTCTCTCTCGAACTTTGTAGTTAAACATCTTGCTGTCAAGCAATACCTCACGCGCCTTGTCCGTAAGTAAATTTTATATTTTCGTATTATAAATTAGCCCTTCCATGCGAGACATCTAATATGAATGTAATATAAAGTAAACTTGTAAATAATAAAATAACTTACCTTTGATAATGTTTTATTTTGAAAATTAATACAGATAATAGTTGTGGTCCTTTTGAAAGTCGTAAGTCCTTTTGAAGAGACTACGATGACGTTTTTATGTTGGCTCGATAAGTGGCTAATACTCTTGTGATTTTGTTTTAGGCAAGTTTACGAGTGCTCTTTAACTATGAGTACAACGAGTACTTCCAGTTTTCATGTGTTAGACTTCTAGTCTCCTAATCTTCACTTTTTTCCGACTACAGCTGAATGTCTACCCAAGGTGCTCACGCTGCGCGTGTGAGTCGACATCGACGTGAAACAAGTCAATTTTAAAGTTTTAGTAAATTATTAAGTTCGTAGGTAAAATACCATAGAACATTCGAACCATTAGGCCCACCCACCAAGATATAATTTAAGTTTCTTTGCTTCTCTATTTTGGCAGTAACGTGGCAAGATACTTTTTATTTTTACATATAGAAGTGGTGCTTTTAGGTTTTAATTGCCAAAATTAAACGTATTAGTGAACTTTTCAAATCTAGTATTTATTACTACGACCTCAGTGATATCCAACCCCATGTATTTCGTCCATTCAGTACAACTGCTTCCTTATTTGTCAGAATGATTTTAAAACTCTATAAAGTAAAAATAAGCATAGACTCGCTAAAGCTTCTGTTTTGATTTATTCGAGTAATAAATCTGCTTACTTAACAAAGCTGTAAAAATTCCAGATACAAATTTAAAAAATGTTATTATTACTCTTTTTATACTAGATTTTTATATGCAATGCAATTTTCTCAGTTACCTGCTAACTATGCATTAGCAATGAAACCCAAACAAGGGATAATCATTTTAAATTGTATTGGTCAATGGGTCTGCTTGCAAGTAAAAACATTCATGCAGTCACGTAAGCAGCGGGAGGGAAGGTCAAGAAGGTACGCGAGTTATCAAGGGCACAGCGACAAGGAGGGATTAAGTATTCATAGGATTGAAAAATAAAATAGCAAGATCCTTCTGCGGTAGGGCAAGGTGCAGGCAGCGTCCTCAAGAACAATACATATGTAAATCAGGTACTGCTTTATTCAACGAGGTTCAACTCATTTTGGTCCCCATGTTTTATAAATATTGTCATACAAAGTTCAGGTAATAGCTGCTTGAAAATATAACAAGTTGTTTAGCTTTGGTAAAGGGGAAAGTCTTTGACTTTAGATGGCTCAGTCTACCAATTCGTAGTATATCAGTTTGCATGATATCGCAGAAACATTTCACCTGTAATAGTTCCATTTATTTCGAGCTTTAGCAAAACCGATTACTCGTGACGTTGGAAAAACTTTATGTCTATAAGTTTGTCCGCATGATATCAGGAGAACGAACTGACCTTTATACTTGAAATTTCTCAAAAAAGCTTCATTTCCATACGAAACACTGAGTTCCATGATGGTGCATGTCACTCCAAGGGATTTGGATCAGCATTAGCAAACATTTTCATATTGGTCTTAAAGCAACGGGAAAATCGCAGGATAAATAAATTGCAAACTGCAAATCGAACTGAATTCAACCATATGGCATTTAAATATGTGGTATATTAACACATACAGCCTCATAATATGAACTAAAGTAGTGTGGAAAAATCCTACATTGTTATAAAAGAGCTATCAAGATATATTAGAACTATTAATGGTTGCAGCATAACCACGAATCTTGAAAACTCCAAGAAATGCGAAAGCTTAAATTGATTTGGAAATTAAAGGATTTAACTCTCCGTAAGGCAATATAGTAATATCGAAAATTAGCAAAGATGTTTTTGAAAGCATAACAAATCTCACTGTCTTTTTAGAAAACAGGAAGAATGGGAGTATACTTAATTTATATTTATAAATTAATTTGTAGAATATTATCTTTTATATTGATAATACATATTAGTTTTATACGATTAAAAGTGTGTATGTTTTATTAACTATGAAGGACCTTCGTATAATTTTGTGTTGTAAATTACACAGGTATTCCCTAGCCTTTGTGTTCGCTGGTTATACCGAAAGGTTTTAAAAAAAATAATTTATTGATTCGTTTCTGAACAGCTGTATAATTATAACGTCCTCAAAACCAACTTAGCTAAATAATTATGGTTAGAAATGCTCAGTATCCAGTACATAAAAGTTTCAATAAGGAGATGTTTTCAATTCAAATAACTAAGCACAAAGAATATTCTTCGAAAAGTACTTATGAATCTTCCTTGTAAATTAGTAATGTACGGTTCAACATGTACATGGTGTGTGATAAGTTAATACTCAGTTGTGTGTCAGCTGTATATAATTAATAAAACATGAACTGCCATTCTATAAGGTTTTAATAACGCTGGAATACATGTTGAACTGTAGTTGAATAATTTATAGGCAGGAACCTTATCAATAAGTTTTTTTCATGGCAGTCAAAATTATAACCATAAAAAACTAAATATATATTCAAGATATAAGATGGATATTGCTTTATCAAACACCCTGTATTTTCTCCAAATGCTAAAAAAGGCCGTAGAATTAATTATCATTTACTCTATTGCATCATTTTATTAATAACTAAATTATATTAGCAGATATTTATATATTGGTTATTATATTTAGATGTTTTTCTAAGCTGGCTTTTAAAACTCAGTCTGACATTGGTAACTTAAGGTAGCATGTTTCCTATACTCAATCATACTTCAAACATTTTTTATAATTACCTCCCCCAGCACGTAACCAGTGGTAAGCTTGAGTATTTACACTAACTTTGGCTGCCTCAGTGATTTAAATTATGATTTTCTTATAAAAATGATGTGACTTTTTCCCTTTTCCTCTAACAAAATAATGTTTTCTGAAATATTCAATAACTATATTTCTATTGCCTACAATTATTAGCAAATAATCTTAACTCTAACCATTATCTGATTGTTGATTTGTGTAAAACAATAACGAAACAGAACGGTCACACGGAGAAAAATAATTTGTGACATAACAATTTCATTTTTTTATTGTATTCATAACCAATCTGGGTACTCTGTGGGAATGCTGGTATCGTGCTATACAGTACAGTGTTATACGTCAATATTGTACTAGCTACAGTACGCAATTTACCGAACCTACCGAAACTACTGAACCTAATACCATGAAATGATCCCTCGTAAATGAGCACTAAAACACGGGCTTGTCCGTGACTTTAGAGCCCTATCCGACTGGCCTTGAAAGGGTCAATAGAACTAATAAACATGAGAAACTGCTCAACCAAATACAGAGTGTGCAATAAATATGACCAATATTTCAAAAATTGGTTTAAAAAACTAACAGAACACATGTCCAAAATTATTTATTTTACATCTGACTGACTATATGTGTTTTTATCATAAAAAATGTTTAAGCTACATATGTTCACTACAAACACTGAATCTAAACTACCGTTAAGTATTTGTACCCTTAGGCGTCGTTTTAAAAATAAAATTTTATGCCCCCTACATTTTCAAACTTGTAATAGTTTTTAACTTTTAATACAGAATTTCGTGGAGCCTAAACGACTTTGCTAGTACATCCTAATCCTAATAATAATATAAAATGCGAAAGATCCTTTGTTTGTTTGTTTTAATTTCACGCGTAAAGTAGTCAACCAATTGTACTGACATTTTATATGGTCATTCTTACGGTCCCTGAGATTAATATATGCTTATTCTTATTTCGAAAATGCCTCCGGGCTACGCTCTACTGGTCTTCAAAGTAGCGAAAAATCCCAATTTGGTCCCTAAAGTTGTGAAACATTATTTGAAAGAGCCTGTCAGATAGAATCAACTGTTCTTTGTAAACGTTGTTTTATGACAACACAACCATATGTTTAATTAATTGAACTACTAAATATAATAATATTTTTAATTTTTTTATATTGATAGTATGTAAATTCTCTAAGGAGTAACCATTCGTTTTCACGCCATTTTTAGGTTTCAGGTTTCAGCGATTAGGATAAGAACCCTACCTTAGAAATCTACTTAGAAATATATCTTATAAAATGTCCTAAAACATAACATGGTCAGAGTCAAACCCCGACGATTCCTTTTGAAGCAATCGGCATGAACTATGCTATATGAATGTATCCTGGACTGTGCTTTTGAACTAAAATATCAATTCCAGCTCTAAATGTTCTAAAATATAAAATAATATGTTTCAATTTATAAGGTAATAAACACTCAAGTAGTAGCATAGTAATGTACATTACACTGTACATTTTTTGCAAATAATAAAGATTAGATATAAGAGACAAAGTTACTATCTAACTTTTACTATAAATATACAGTCTGTAATAAAACCTATCTTAGTCGTCTTTTAACAGAAGTAGCAGAAGGCAACAAGGCAAAATCAACATTGGCGTCAGAAATAAAATTCGCTCGAACCAGCAGTGATCAAACACGTGCATGCTTACTACATTGCATATAAAACAGCGGGTAATTTCTATGAGTGTAAGTACAAAAGGCAAAGTATTCTAACTTTTACGATACATTAAGAACTATTATAAACTTATCTTAGTTGTTTTTTGATAGAAGCAGGCTTCACAGAGCTGTGTATGTATAGATAGTTTCTTGATCAGGAAAAAAGCTAATATAAATATGGACAAAAGTTACTAAGACCAGAATTAATAAAAATTACTATAAATATAAATATTTAAATGTATTTTTTTATAGTGGCACTAAGGCAAACTCAACATTGTTGTCGGAAATCAAATTTACTCGAACCTACTAAATTGCGTATGACGCGGCGGGTAACTGCTAGCTAGAATATATTTTAAACATGTTCTGTCTAACAGTTGTCATTTTCAAATGGTTTATCATGTGTTACATTTGTGTAAGATAAATTACAATAACACATTTATAATCACATAAAACCAGATAATTTAAATTGATTACATGTATTCTTTTTACTGGTCTTCTGAGCTTTTTAAAATTTACTTTACGTTTGGAAAAAACAAACTTTGATGTTTTTGCCGTCGAGTTTTGCTTGGAAAATGTCTCAAAATAACGTATACATATTTTAAATGATTAGACAAATTGAAAATCCACGTTAACTGTTAAAACCTTACACCATTTAAAAATGTACATCTGATAACTTTACAATCCCATTGTTTATAATGTCATCTTAATCTCTGAAACGGGGAAGTTTAGTTGTATATTGAATCATTGACAAATAGACTTTTTAAAACAACTACCGACTAAAGTAGGATTTGTGACAAGTTTAAAGTGCACGGAACAGAAGAGGATGTAAACGAGTAGTGGTCTGAGGAATAAAACCCCTACAGGGTAATGAAAACGTTGCTGTGGTAATGCATTCTTTTACACTAACTCGAACAAATCTCTCAGAAAGTGCTTCCATGAGATTAGCATTAAGAAAGATAGTGTTCATTTAGCCTTTATAAAAAGTTAAGTAATTAATTCTTTACTTTTCTACATTCTTTAAATTAAGTCGAGTCTAGTATTTAACTACATTTTTATGGTCGATTTAGGACAAGCATGCGAAATCTAAAGATATAATAGTACTTTGATTATATAGTCATTAGAACCAACATTTAAATTGTATAAAACATTAAATAAAAGGGGGACGTTCCAAAATATTAAATAATTTTATTTATTGGTCGTTTTATATTGTACCCTAGTGGGTACCTTAGTATGACTTTCTATTAATTAACTTTCTTCTTAAATGCCTGGTAATTAAACTTATAGCTTTCTTCATCTGGCTAAGCCATCCAACTCTACTATAAGCAAATGGTTCAGTGTGGCCACTGATATGTAGGGGGGGGGGGTCCAGACAATTAATATTTTTCCAAAGCGAACAGAGAGTAAGGCCCCATTTTGTTCCTTAAAAAGTTCTTGACCCTTTTCTTTGTTGAGATCGATCTTTAAGCATTACATCTCAGTAATACTAAATTATTAAAATAATAATAATCGTTTACTAAAAGTAATTGAAAAAGTTGAAAATTTGGGAGGTCCGGACCCCTTGAATCCCTCCGCTAGCTACGTTCCTGATTCAACCTGCAAGTCCATACATGTCCGTACCGACACCGTATTGTAACCTTCCATTGTGAAAGGTCTCCTGCACTTCAACAGTCAACTAAAATAATTGCCCGCCCGGTGTTTTCCCGGACCGAATCGTGAAATGTGCAAAGGGCCGTACTGTAGTTTAAGTTTAAATTTTGACGGCCAAAGTGCGGTCAAAGAACGGTATCAATCAAGGATGTAGAAAAGTTATTGATGAAGGGAGGAAGTCTCCTGCTATCTTTGATCAATCAAGTGGAAAATATAGGAATCCATATTATAAGGACAAAGTTTGGAAGAACATTGCGGAAAATGACATTACTGTATATATATATATATATATATATATATATATATATATATATATATATATATATATAGTGTAATTTGTTATATATATATATATATATATATATAGTGTAATTTGTTAAATATATATATATAGTGTATATTATATATATATATATATATAACAAATTAGACTTCTTAGTTTAAATTTCCTTTAATATTTCGGCTTTGCCGTTTTCAAAAACGTATAATAAAAGGTATAAAACAAAAATAACACAGCAACAAAATTTACACAAGTAAATAAATTAACATTTGCATAAATAAATAAACAGGAATTTTTTGAACATGTGATTAACACCAAAGAGAAATATCATGAACAGAGAAAGAATTTAGAAAAAATTATAATAACAAAAACAATTGATCATTTCATCTTTTATTCAGACCAAAGGGTACTTTTGATTTTAATATTAACTGATGTGCCTGTTCTAAATTTTCTAAGTAATTTTTTTTCCATCTTCTGGTACTTTGCAAATACCTTTCAATGAACAACATTGTTCAAAATTTTGTTGGTGGCCTAATGCGTGTTGTGAAACCAATTTTTCATCCTGTTTTTAAGACATATATATACATACATACAATTTTGTTTTCATTCTTATAACCAACTAAAATTATATTAAATTTAAATTAAATTATATAACTAAAAAAAATTATTTTATTTTCAGTTACAAGGTCTGAAAGTACGAGAAAAAATATACTCTATTGTTTATTTTACAAAATATTTACCAATTAATATAAAAATATTTACGAAATGATAAACTCTAGCCTTACACTTAGCATTTATACTTGATGAATTACGCAACGTGAATAAACTGACCAAAAATAAACATTAGTAATAAAAAACAGACGATCAACGATTATTAAGTGTAAGGATTCCCCCAATAATACTACAAATTTGGGCTGTATTAGTTTCAAAGGAGATCAATTGTTCATAAGGACGAGGTACGGTGTGGTCTAGGGGTTTGTACCAGGGTGGTAGACCTGAGTCTACATTGACTGGAAGCTTGTCAGATGTGTTGTATATAGTTCTGGATATTATTGTCTTAATTCGATGGAGTCGGAGATTGATGTTTGTTTTGAACAACATTATGAACATTTGTGAAAATATTTATAGCGATTGAATTTGAACTGGAGGCTGTAACTAAAGATGTGAATTTAAAAATCGTTATTTGTCACTAGCATATTACCAAAATAACGTAGTTAGTTGTTATTACGTTCCAGTAAACTGTTACCGAGGTAACATGTTACCAGCCGACCAACGCTCTGTATTAGCACCATGCTGTTACTAAACTGGCGTTATTAAGTTGCAAGTAAACTGAGTCAGACTAAATTTACATATGTGGGGCTATTTAGACATAGTATTCGAAAATTTAACTAAGTCAGTATAATGTAACTGTAGACTGGTAGACTACTTTGAAATATACTATATAAACTGGATATTTAAAATTTTTACTGCACAATAAATTGTGTTTAAGTATTCAAAATCTAACTCACTACAATGTAATATTTAGATTCATAGACTACTTATAATTAATGATAACTGAGAACGAACAATTGAATGTAGAATAAGTTGGGTTTGTTTTAATTTTTCCAGAAACAAGTATAGCCTACATTTTTTATTTTGATAAATATATTTTTTATTTATTATCATTAATTACAATCTGGTACTTTATTATCTGTCCCTCCCTCAGCATCCAACTGACTCCACTACGCTATTGGTTTCTCAATAACGTAATACCAGAACTTGTCTGTTCCTAGCTTCATTTCTTACACGGCAATAACCTCGGCTGTTACTCAGTAATCAGGTTACTGAGTAACCAAATACCAGAAAGGCGTTATGAGAAAGCAAAATAAATCAGCCCACCTGTTACTGAAATAACAGGGTGTTAGCCTACTGGTAACATGTTATCCTGGTAATAGGTCACCACTGAATATCAATGTTACCGACACTAATATGTTATAATATACCGCCCATCTCTAATCACTACACTTATCTGCCAGCAATCATTATGTTTACCTCCCGCTACGAGGAGTTTCTTCACCGCCTTCAATTGCTACGACGCAACTTCAACACTCAGCCGATCTGAAAGAGCGTCTATGTTGGTCCGGCACCGTTGTTTTGAACAGACAATTTTTAATATTTACTTTATTTATGTGTTTTTTTTATCATTACATAATTATTGCATATAAGCTTTTTACATTTTACTGTTGTTATTGTTGTTTATTGCTGGTTATAGTTTTAACAATGTTGGACAATTCGCTAAAATTATATAGAACTTTAATTTTAGACTAGTAAAAATACCTCCAATAACAAGGTCAAGTGATGTTCTAAATTTTTGTGACAGACTATTCTATATAGATGACTATATCATTGCCACCGCTTCCAGGTTTTACAGCGAATTACGGTCGATCACAGCTACTTATAGCGAAGCTGGTATCGACGGACTTATCCATCATATCAGTACCCTAATGTGTAAGCCTAGAGGAAATTCAAAAGAAATCCACGGTTTAAGAAAAACTGTGGATGGTTTACAGGAAAAACCCTTACACTTGCTGTAAATAAGTGCAGTGGGTTAGTAGTTTAAGAGTATTTCAGCTGATTACGAAGAACTAAGTGACCAGTACACAGCTGAGATTAGCACTCTTAGTGACCAGCTGCGACGGATCAGAGGACAACGCTCCTTTGCAAGATTCGCTATGAATTTAAAAAATTCTGACGTCGACAAAATCAAAGTTCACTCAACACTATTTAATAATTTTCTCTTCAGATGCTATGGAAGCTAATTTCAATGCATGAATGTGCTGCAGGTATGGCCTCTCCCTTAAGGAAGGCTATATTTTGGGATACAAAATTTAAAGACATTAATATCTACCATGTCAGCAAAGATTGATGTAACTGATAGAAATAATTCGTCGTGGTGTTTGGTTCTACATTTTTATAACGTTTATTTATAACACAGCAACAGTTATATTATTGTACTGTTAGTTCTTCGTAGTTTATTTCTTGATATAGGCCTTTTCTACTTTATAGTTTATAGAATTTTGATAAAACTGTTATTATTATTTACATGTTATTGTTATGTTTAGTATTAATTATTTATTGTGCATTTCATTGTTATAGGCCCCTTCTGCTTCATAACTTATAGACGGACAAACTCGTTATTATTATATTAAATTAATGTTACTGTTACTTTTACTTTTATTCTTATTTTTCATAGTTGATTTACTACTATAGACCTTCCAAGAAAATAATGTTATACTTGTTATTCTTTGCCATGTAAAACATAAAGGTTTTCTTTATTATTGACAAGTTTCACTTTTCTGCTCACAGTTTTATTAATTGATTAAGCTGAAAATAGGGTTATGTTTGTGTAATTGAATTCACTTTTTTCTATTCGGTTGAAAGTTAATGGTAGTTTAATATATAAATTGACTGCTGTTGGAATGCAAAATATTTCAAAACTTGTAAACATGTTGTATAAAATATTTTACAGCTCATCTACATGCAGAAGATTATCAGTTCAATATTTCATATAAGATTGAACAATGGAAATTGCGGTCGCTGATTCAGTTCTGATCTGGACGAGATCCTGACATGGTTTGTCAGCAACGGCCTCAAGTTGAACATCAGCAAGTGCTTTAGTTCTGCATATAGCTCCACAACAAGATACAGTCCCTTAACCAGCGTATGGTGCAGGTGATTCTTGAATTCCAAGTCCTGGTGGTTTGTGACAAGATCAAAACGCTGGGCGTTGTGTTTGATAAAGAGCTCACATTTTGATCACGTCACCCACGCCATTCAGCGACCCCTAAGAAGGCTGAGGGGATTGTATAGGTATACAAACCTGTTACCGGAATCCACTAGTGTTCAGCTCATGCAGACAGTCGTTTTATCAGTATTTTTTTCTAATTCAGGTCTAAGATATTTTAAGTGCCATGGAGTTGGTTTTTTTGTCCCAATGAAGAAAATATAAATACGTACAACTAAAGAGTTCCGTTTCAATTGGTTATGACTAAAAGCGTATATTTCCGGTCTAAGATCTTTCTGGTGCTATAAGTGGTTTTAAGTGTTTAACTCGACCAAGAAAATATATGCACACGTAAGCTTAAAAATACTAGTTTGTTCAAGAAGCATCTACTTTCGTCGATTGTGTTCAGCTACTGAAATAAAGGGAAGATTGTTCCATCCCTTTGCTTTTCCTTTCAATACAATAAAGTAAACATTATATAGTAACTTTGTCTTTGCAATCTGCATCACACTACTGATCAAGAACTGTATAATTATTTAATGTTTTCTAAAATTTAAATGTAAACAATTATTTTTTCTTTGATGAACTTCAGCTGAAAGGTTCAACAACTGTTAGTGTCAGTTAACTTTGGGTTACGTGTTATAAATACTTTAATTATTGTCCTGAATTCTTAAATAGTCTGGGGAAATTTCCCCAGATATTTCAGTTCATCAAAACCTTTCTCGGACTTCAGCAGATATATTAAAAATAGAATTTATTCAGTTTTTCTTGATATTAGCGCTTAGCAACAAATTTAGAGATTTATTTTTATTTATGAGAAGATCTCACATAATTCGTTGTTATTTATGTAGATTTCTACTGATTTTTATTCATTCCTAATTTAAATTAAATTCCTTCTTTACTTATAGTTTCGACTTCAAAACTATTTTTTGAGTTTGAAACATTAATTTTTACGTCAAACTTCTTTCAGCTCCTTTTCGCCAACTATGATGCTCGAAATGTGCTCACGGTAAACACTACTTTATATTAACTGCACTCTATTGTTTTAAATCGTATGTAATTTAATAATAAGGAAATCTTCATAATTAAATCATATTGGTATGTCCAATTGTTGTAAATAAATAGTCAGAGGATTATTAATTAAGTTAATGTTTGTTAATTAGCAAATATATACACATTAAGCACACCGACAATGTAAGACGTTGAAGACGTACGGAAGAGAATAATACATATTTAGCTATAGCAGCTGTTGTAAAAGTTGGCACATGCGCACGTTGATTTCTTTGCTGTCGTAGTGTGTGTCTGTGTGAACCACCAATACACGCGGGTATTGTCAATTATTTACAACACCAATAAAAAGGCCTGATTGAAAGATATCCAAACAATGGTTGTAAAAACTTTAATTAATGTGCGATACGGGTATTCCCAGGCAACAAAAATATTGATAAGTGAGGTTAAAGGTTCTGAAGCAATCGCATGGTAAATTCTGCCCTACGTAATGCATGTCGATGGTGGGGAGACTAAGTATCGCACTAATTCAAACCCACAAACAGATCAGATAGTTTTCAACTTCCAGGCTGTCGTCTTCTTTAAAAATGGTAAAAGTTATTATTTTTCTATTTTTACTTCTCGCAATAACACGGCCCTCCGTACTTTCACCACAGCGTATGGACAATGCTGCATGTAAGTAAACTGATATACATTTTATATAAATTTTGAATATAATGGTCATGAATATACAGGGTGTAACAAAACGGTTGGGCTGGCTATGTATTTTCAAATTCTGTGTGTGATTACAAGCTAAAAATGAATAATAACCTTTTTCAAATTTCTATTTCCTTTAGCCGCTACCCACCATTTTGTATTTTTTATTAACAAATTACTATCTCTAAAACTAACAAAGAAACCGAATTCGGTACATAGAGGTTTGAATATGTAAAGGGAAAATAAAAAAGATAATGTTATATTTTCTTTAAAATACACAATGGCGTAGGCTTATGTTGAGCATTGCTAAAGTCAAATAACACAAAAAAACACTATAGTTATAAGAAACTGTACTAGACGTCAACTATTTTCAAATTTTTATAACAATTCAAACGGTACTTTTTTCATAGAAATCCGTCAACGCATAAGCGACCAAGACAAGTTTAAAGATACACTTGCACAAACCGAAAGCGCTAAACATGCCATAGTTCAGTGAGAGTTGGTTGTTGCTTCTACAAGAGTATCTTTAAAGTAGTTGTACTCGCTTACACAATGACGAATTGCGTTGAATATAACCAGTACTTTTAGAATTACAATAAAATTATCTAAATAGTTCGTGTCTAGTACATTTTTTCTAACACTATATTGGTGTTTTTTTACTTTAAAATTGTCAACCGACGCCATTTTGTTAGTATTAAAGAAAATAACGCTACTTTTCCCTCTTACCTATTCATACCTATGTGCGACATTTGGTTTCTTTAGCTTTGCTAGTTTTAGAGATAATAATGTGTAATAAAAAATACAAAATGGCGTATAGCGGCTAAACGAAGTGTGTAGCGTTTTTAAATCTACATTGGCTACTTTTTTAATTAGAACTTAAATTAAATAAAAATTTTGGGAAAGAAATATTTTGATTTAACTTTAAGTTTTAATTAAAAACTTAGCCAGTGTAGCTTTAAAACCGCTACAAAGTGGAAATTGGAAAACAATTATTTTTCATTTTTAGCTTAGAATTACACATAAAACCTGAAAATGCCCAACCCTTGTTACACCCTGTATCTATATAAAACTATTAATTATTTCTTATTATAACCGTTCAAGGTTTAGATCAACCATAGACGGACCAGCCCTTAAAATGGTAAGATGGCAATGATTGATGTCCTCACTGACAACCACATCTCTTATAAAGTTATTTGAGGCACATGTTATTGAACAGCAAAGATCTGCCTCTGCTAGTATCTTGAGCTTGACTTCTGATTCATTAAACCAATTTCTTCAGATGATAGTGATGTTCTTGGAGTATCTTTACGTAACAAAAACTCAATTGCTGGATCTATATTTCACTCTCTGACTTCTTTGAGTCGTTACTATAGTAAATGTTATTGCAACACGATCAGGCAGTGCTCTGATATCCAACTCATTTATAGAATTATTTGTGTATTATATTTCAGCGATCTACATTAGTTATCATCTGTATTAGCCCAGACGATCCATGTTGTGTTATTCGAATTTAATACAATTTGTTGTCTTCCTTCTGTAGACTAGGGGATATAGTCAAGACTCTCTAACAGAGAGATCACGGGTTCAAATCCCGGGGAGGTCCAATCATACAGGAATAGCAGCCACAGTGAATTAAAACAAGCCAGTATAGCCGAGAGCTGAAGCTTTAAAGAGAGAAAAAAAATCCATTTATTAATGTGGTCATTATTGTAATTGCTTCTCTAATGAGGAAATCCAAGGTTTCATTAACCACTATCAGATCTATTACAAAAAGATCTTTGTAATTAACTTGCAATTTTCCCCATCTGCAGAGGCGCTGGTAATGTCTTGAGCTTATTGTTTTATGTGGGAATAGTGCCAGAGTGTGTTGGCGATGATGATTGCCCGAACCACAAAGCTTGTGTGAGCTTAAGTTGTGTGGACCCCTGCGATGGTAGGTGTGGTAACAACACAGAATGTCACGCTAGAGACCACATCGCCGCTTGTTCTTGCCTCCCTGGCTACTCCGGCCATCCCTTCGCATCAACCGGGTGTATAGCTAACAGTGAGTACAGTTCCTTTATTATTACTACACAGTAGCGTAACTAGTACTTGGCTTTGGGGGAGATGAATCTGATGGTAGGTGTGGTAACAACACAGAATGTCACGCTAGAGACCACATCGCCGCTTGTTCTTGCCTCTCTGGCTACTCCGGCCATCCCTTCGCATCAACCGGGTGTATAGCTAACAGTGAGTACAGTTCCTTTATTATTACTACACAGTAGCGTAACTAGTACTTGGCTTTGGGGGAGATGAATCTGATGGTAGGTGTGGTAACAACACAGAATGTCACGCTAGAGACCACATCGCCGCTTGTTCTTGCCTCCCTGGCTACTCCGGCCATCCCTTCGCATCAACCGGGTGTATAGCTAACAGTGAGTACAGTTCCTTTATTATTACTACACAGTAGCGTAACTAGTACTTGGCTTTGGGGGAGATGAATCTGATGGTAGGTGTGGTAACAACACAGAATGTCACGCTAGAGACCACATCGCCGCTTGTTCTTGCCTCCCTGGCTACTCCGGCCATCCCTTCGCATCAACCGGGTGTATAGCTAACAGTGAGTACAGTTCCTTTATTATTACTACACAGTAGCGTAACTAGTACTTGGCTTTGGGGGAGATGAATCTGATGGTAGGTGTGGTAACAACACAGAATGTCACGCTAGAGACCACATCGCCGCTTGTTCTTGCCTCCTCTGGCTACTCCGGCCATCCCTTCGCATCAACCGGGTGTATAGCTAACAGTGAGTACAGTTCCTTTATTATTACTACACAGTAGCGTAACTAGTACTTGGCTTTGGGGGAGATGAATATGATTAAAGATTGAATTTTTAAATATTAGATAAGCCTACTTCAAAATTAAACGTTTATTTGCTACATTTCAAACCATTTTGATTGGTCTAATACGTATATTTTAAAATTTCTAGACCTTAAGAGAACTTCTATCCCCTTCACCATCCACATAAGTTACGCCACTGTTTCTACCACATAACAACTCTACCACTGACAGAAAGTATCTTAAAGTCAAACGCTCCCTAAACATATTAAACCACGATATAGACATAAGATGGTGCAATTAGTTTTTTGTTAAAATAATTATTCTGAATATCTGGTTTATATTCATATCATATCTGGAATATCTTGGTCCCATGTATTATTTCTTTCTCGAAGATAGGAAAAAATATAAAATACTTTTTACATTCCATGGAGAGCTGAAAACATTTTAAGCAGTATTTCGAGGAATTTCATAGTCAGTTTTAAACAGAACCTGTTCAAGACGAGATATAAAATTTGGACAGGATTTTTAAGAAAATCAAATATGACAGGAGGAAGCTATGTTAGTTATTATTCAACTCCCTTAATACAAAATATTATTGTAAAACATGTAATTTTTGGGGGGGTTAGTAGGCAAAAATTTTTAAAAAAATCGATTTTTTCTTTGATTTATATTTTAATTCTTAGCTTAAAATTGATATAATAATTGGGATAAATATCATTTGAAAAGTATATTAAATATTTTTTCAAATATGAAATGTCATACAAAACAGTATAACATTGGCCCCTACACTAAGTAATGTGTTTTTTTGCTTGCAGAAGTTTGCAAGTTGCTTAGGGACTTCCACAGTCAAGACATATGATTGGATAAAAGATTTGTTTATGTCTATTGTATTGTTTGTTTGTATATATATTCCGTGTTTGTTTGCAAAGTATTATTATACACCCATACACTTATACTTTGAGACAATAACAAAACCAAAAGGGTTTTTTCATGAGGAAAATTTTGGTAAAAGGAAACTTGTTATTGTTAATCCTGCAGACCCAGTTCTTCCAGCCGAGATGATTCACAAAGCCAACCTACAAAGGTGAGTTCATCGAAAAGAAGGCTTTATGAGATTCACTCTACATACTCAAAGTTCTTTTCAGAAAATAACTTGTGTTCTGATATAATTAATTTTGAAGAGTTTGTTTCCTTTATCAATAGTTGTGTGTTGTAAAACTTGTGGACAGAACCTGACCTTCAAAATAGGTAAGCGAGTGGGCCTAGCGACTACTTTTACTGTTATATGTAATGGTTGTGGTCTAGTGAAAAGTTTCACAAACTCAGGACTTTATGAGGAACTTGAAAATCAGGAAGGTACTGTTTTAATAGAGGGAATATTGTGAGGTGTATGGTACTTGACGAGTTAGAGTTGTCTGCTAGCAAGGTTTGTACAGAAATAGTGATGAACAGTGACATTTTTTCGAGTGAAACAAGCGGAAAAAGCTACTGACAACATTGAAAAAGAAACTAGGCAGAAGAAATTTGTTGCCAATAGAAAGCTGGAAGAGGATTTTTTATCTGCACAAGACCAAGGCAACCTGCGTATGCTCCTGGAATGTATTAGGTATCTAAAATAAATTTGAATTCTATATATTCCTCTTTTGTAGCTGTTTCCCGAAACTTTTTTGTACATAAATGAACAACTTATTATGACTTATCTCAGAGACTAATCAATATATACAAATGAAATGTTTGTGTGTTTATACATGCAGTATAGATTTTAAAACAATTTAATTAAGTAGTAAAAGAATTATTATTTTACAACATACAAACTAGCTTCAAATGGTCCTATCTATGAAATGGTCTCTGTAGGGTAGTCATGGAAGTAAATGGTTGAAATTTCAAAGTGGTTGTCCAACCAACAACAGTTCCGGAGAAAATGGGTCACTGATGTGTTGAAAATAACATGGGCAAGATATGATATACCGACTCCCCTTTTTAATAGTAGTTTTCGTCACTAAAAGCAATGGTAGTTGTTTTCTGCTACAATAATGTTTTACGAAATATAGCTAAGCGCCAGAATACATTTTTGATCCGTGCTGTGAATTAAGTTTTTTATCACACAGAAAGCAAAATTACAACTTATACTAATGATTAATTTAATTTGCATTACATAATACGAGATCAACGTAGTCATATTTTGAAGTTTACGCATCAAAAAACGGCTGTTATTTACTTTTATTGAAACAATAAAAAAGATTAAAGTTAGCGTATCGAAAATAATTGAATTGTTCACCAGCCTATTTTACAAATCCCTGTTATAAGATAACGAAAAACAATCACTGCATTGTGGACCAACATAAGTATAAAAAACAGTTGTTATTTACTTTTATAGAAACAATAAAAATATATTAAGATTAGCGCAACGAAAATAATTGAATTGTGCACTAGCTGATTTTACAAATTCCTGTTATAAGATAAAGAAAAACAATCACTACCTAGTGGATCAACGTAAGTAACAAAAACAACTATTTGTACAGTATAATAAAACATTTTATTTGACTACTGATTTTTCTAATTCACGCTGATTTCAAAACATGTCACTCCCTAAAGTTAAACCTTAAGTAATCAACATACTGTTTATCTTCAATCTTATCAACTTTAAACACGTGTACTAAAGATTAAACAGGTTTTCTTTTTCTTGTCGTTTGGAAAGATATATTAGAGAGCTTCGACATCAAAATTTAAAAAATTCCATCCAATACTCGATTAATGTTAGCATTTTCTGTAGGACATACTTCGTAATCATTCCCATTTATGTAATGAATACGTCAACAAATCGAATACAGTAGTCTTTATTGACAACTGTACTCAAAAGTTTATGAGACATTGTAAGATGATTTGTTCCAGCTAATCAGGGGTTTACTTCTGGGACGATTGGCCATCGTAATTCTCACGGAGGCAGAAAACAGTTCCACGCAAAGACCTTTAGTAAGGTACATAACATTTTATATTTTATAATTTTGGAAATTGTAGATAGACACTGTGTAATTTTGGAGGAGTTGACTTCAAAATGTGTTTTCATATAAAATGTACATAATAGGTGTTACTGTATGAATTCTTGCAATATCTTACTATTTTGTTTTATTATTAAGGCTTGCCTTTGGGAAAAAGTGAACACTTCTGGGGAAATATTGTCTCACACTTTTAAGTTTTAAAATTGATTGATTAGTCTCACAGGTGTGAAAATTCTTCTTAAGACCGGCGGTTCCTAGAAATTGTGTGCCATTGCTTCCAAAACTTACAGCAACATTAAAAATTAACCTCCCAAATTGTAAGATTATTGTGTTTGAGCTTCATTAAGTGTCAGTTCCACAGGTTCTTTATTCCAGTTCTCTGTAGTATCCGTTGACATATCTAAGTGCTATTGGAATTTATTTTATTGGAATATCCTTATCCAATCGAAGGAACCAATCGAGTTTATTCCATGTGCTTCATCTTTTTTCTGAATTTGACACAAAATAGCATAGTATGTAAAGCGGTAAAAAAGTATGTTCTTCCCAGATCATATTTTTCTTACCTTACACTTAAAACGAACAGCCAGACACACACATAACTGATACATTAACACCTTCATATAAATATATCAGATTCACACTGAATACTGGTACTGAGATACTGAAAGTCACAGATTTAAGGGTCTTTATGATTGCTGACGCTAATTTAACATTATTTACGTGTCTGACTGTTGGTGTCCAAACTAAAAAAAACTTATCTGAGAACAATATCTTCATTCAACGTTTTTAACCCTTTTGATACCCTTCAATTTCAACCTCCACCAAAAATAACGCGCCTGACCATCGCTGACTATTCATTCTTGGGGAATTGTTTAGGTTGTTTGCCTATAAAACGAAAATTGGCTCTCAGCTCCTGGACAATATCGCTACAATGCACGATCATGGGCTTCTACTTAACTCGGACAAATGTTCTGTTTTGCAGGTGAACGGGTCATCTTTGAGGCGTAAATCACGTGTTAATTACATTAATCAGTTCGTCACTTTAGATGGCAAACCTTTGGTTATGGACAGTGCTCTAAAAATCCTTGGAGTCACTTTGGATTCCAATCTTCATTTTACAAGTCATGTAAAATCTATATGTAAAAGCGGTTGTGATCAAGTTGAAGACGTTATATATGTGTAAAAATACTGCCAGTGTCTGCTAAGTTGGAAATCGTCCGCTCAACAATTTTTTCTACTATATACTAAGCTCTTTCATCTTTCACTCGTTGCCTTACTCGGGAAAATGTATGGTTCTCACTAGATTGCAAAACATAGCTCTGAGATTTGTCTATAGTCTCAAAAAGTTTTATAACATCAGTGAATTTAGCTTAAGGTCTAAGGTTTTATCGATTAAAGATTGCTGTGACTTGCAAATTGTTCAACTTATTTACAAAGTTATTCAGACTGGCAAGCCTGAATATCTCAGGAAAAAGCTTATTTTCAGGCATGAAATACACACTCGCAGTACTCGACAGGACGGTCTACTTCATTTGCCAAGGGTCCGTCTAGAAATCGGCAAGAAAGCTTTTAGATACTTTGGACAAGAAATATATACCTTGCCCCCTGCTTTGAAGAGCCTTAGTTGCCGTTCGTTTAAAAACCATGTCAAAAATATTTGTATGTAAGTTTTGTATTTTAATGATTATTTATCTGTATGCTATGACAAGAGTTGTCTTGTAAATCAGAGTATGTAACTTTGAATAACGCTTGCTGAATAAAGACGTTATTTATTTATTTATTTATTTTTATTAATGCACAGCTGTGCCGCGTGTTGGTCCAGGGGCCATCTCGTGACTCGCATACAGTATTGTGAGTTTCATCTTTGATTGTATTAGTTACACAAGAGATAACTCATCCTATGCTGTAAATTGGGGCACGGAGTAAGTGGGCGCTCGGACTGCCATCTGTGGAGTTACAGAGATAACAATCACAGTTACGTGACGCAGCCTAGCGTCTAACCTCAAAATTGACTAAAATAATAACTCGGGCCTCAGTACACCTCGTCCCTATGAACGATTTATCTTCTGTCACTAATACAATCAGAGGTTTCAGCTATCAATTTTGTCAGTAATGTTTATGGTACAATAATATCACCCTCTTTAACTGCTTCTAGAAAAACTGGTTTGAATCCTTCTTATACTGTCAATCAAACGGGAAGCAACTGGCTACTATTCAATCGAAGGAAGAAAATGAACAGTTTTTCGAAGAGATAAAGAAAAGTGAAGGATATAAAAGTGAGTACTAGTTAAGGATTAAGTTACACTAACGTATGGCTCTCTTTATAAATAAGCAGAGTGGATACTAGCCCACGGGAACTAGGGCTTTGGACTTAAGAGGGGGTGGAGGATATAAAATTACATTTCACGCCAACTTATTATACATGTATTAACTTTGTTTTTATGGTCTCTTAGTAAGATTCAGAATTTCTGTGATACAGTATTTTTTTTAACACTAAAACTAACTAATAAATAACTAATAAACACTAAAAAATAATACAAATTGTACGTCTTGTACGCGTGTCCCCCCTGTATATTTATGTTTAGCATGTATATTACTCTAAAAATTGTTGATTCACTCAGTACTCACAAAACTTTATGTTGCATAAATGTTTGATAAATAATTTGTATGGTTGCAAATATGGTGTTGTATAGAAATTTATGGTATAACATTATTACTAAACCATGAATAGTACTAATATACATGTTTTATTTGAGTGTAATATAGTATTACATAGCATAATATTGTATTGTTTAATAATTTTCCTTACATGCCCAAGTTTTTATATAACAATGTGTTATAATTCTCGTAGGCTATATACAATTAATAAAATAAAAATATACAATAAATTTTTTGAACAAATATACTTCATCCTAATAATTTAAATAGCAATTCTTTGTCAATTAGTGCCATTCTGTTTCCGTAGAGCACTACATTAACGTAGATTAATGATCATTGATTTCAGTCGTTTATTTAACCATCAAACAATTCAACGATACATTTCTGAGTAAGCATAAAAGAGTTACATGATAAAGTAACATTGGACCCATAAATCGGCCGAATACCTCACCACATGAGGCTTAAATCGAAGCATTCATCTAAAATATAGAAGGAGAGGTATGGATATTTTCTAGAGAAAAAGATACCAAAAACAAATTTTTCCTTTCGTTCTTCCTGAATCACAATAACAATACCAAAAATTAGACTGTGTTCACGGTGAAATATTAGGCTCAAAATAAATCCAGAAAATTCTGATCTTGCCTTTATCTGTCAAACTTCAGACAGAGACTTCTTAAATGTAAATGTTCGATTTTTTGAAACACTTCTTTAACAACCTTCTGAAGAATCATTTCTAGAGAACAACAGAGTAAATTCTTAAAATCTAAGCTTTAAAATAGTTTTCATTTTAATACAGATCTGTAAATAATTGTTCATTCGTTCTATACTGAAAAAAGTCATAGACAGATTTAGACATAGACAGAGCACATAGATAATCATAACAAATAGTCAGATGTTTGCCATATGGATGTCATATTTTATTCACAGATTTTCAGTATTTTTTTTTTTAATTTTCTACCAAATTATAGAATTTTAAAAGAATAATTTTTTATACTGCGTGCCTTGCAGTCTCTTTCAAGCACAGAATAAACGAACATATTTTTGACGTGACAACGTCTTAAATTAGGTTGCGGCTCGGAGTCACTCATGAAAAAGTGTAACGCCCGGTAACGTTACGATGCCCGTCCAGTGGGTCCGCCGCACGGGATCCGCACGGGATAAAGCAGATAACTATGTTTATTCGTGAAAATGTGGAGTGCTTAGATTCGTCATTTACAACAACTACAACAATAAAGGTAAATAATTGTACACTGATATTTCATTATCGTAAACTATGACTGATTGATTAATTGTTAGATTGACACAAAAGTTGAGAAACTGAGTTTATAGGTTATGTCATACTATTGACAAATGTTGATAGTGTTAAGTAAATTATTAGTTTAAATCACTCTGCAATCAATCGTAATTCAGTCGATTGAGAAGAAACAGCGCGTATTGCTAGTCAAACATTTAAAATAACAAATTATAACCTCTAACCTGTCATAACAGTGCGACCACACAAACGAACTAAACCGACCAATCACCACGCGCGGAGTTAGAATTTAACTGTGTTTAGCAAGAATTTCAAATTCCAATTTTAGTAAATGTTTTATTCAACTTTACCATTTACAATAACAAATTTTAATTAATTTCAAATTATGTACAATGTTTTAGTAAACAAAATATATTTCTATAGTTAAAATTTGTGCAATTCTTATTTTCATTCAATTCCTTGTTCCTATTGTGCAATTTAATAATATTCATATCAATAAATATTCTACCGAGAAAAAGACGTTGTCACGTAAAATCTTCGCCCGTAAAACCGACTTTACAGGCAACCATAATTTTTTTTCTCAGGTTTTAATTACGAAGCATTCTTTTGAGAAAGCCATGACGAACGAATTAAAAAACGATTATCTCATTGATTTTTATGAAAACGTGCGGGATCAGGGGCTCGGTGTTATAAATGAATGACGTGCGGCAAAAAGGGCCATGCTCCTATGTACTAACTTCAATTCTGATTTTTAATTACGCAATTCTTTTAATCGGAAATACCGGACTCGAATTGCCCTTAAAAGTGCCTTTGTAAGAAGCAAGTTGCAAACCGGCGAATGTGTTTAGATGAGTCTAGAGTTTTCTGTTTAAATTAAATATTATTTTTTGTCTCATATTTGTGTTCTCATTATCAATTCTCCATAAAGTGTATTAAAACATAACTGGTGAAGTATAATATTAACCATTAAGTGAATCGCTACACGTTTCGTATTGCATATTGTAGCAAATTGCGATAAAATATTAACATGAAATCATAGAGCATCGAAACATTGCTTCGAAATTTTTATATATTTCGTCCCCACTGTGAAAAGCCACTTCAGTCTACTGGCGTTAAACTGAAACTGCCAATAATAAGCAGCCGTCTATATGGTCGAATTGAAGTGGCGGAGCTTTATAGTGATTGGCTGAAGCTTAACCAATCACCCGCCATTTATGATCAGTATTACTGCAGTATCAAAAACCGTTAGCTTTTATACAATGTCACGCTACCCTCTTGTAGCTTATTTTCGTTCTTATTATTCCTAAAGTTTATATCATTGCTTTCCCTTGGATAATAATAGGAAATCTGTCGGAAGTTTTGTCGAATTATTGCACGTTTGAAAGTGTGATTCTTGTGTCTAATATGTTCACTCAATTTTTATATAGTTTTTCTCCCCAATGAAGACTGAACCACAGTTACAAGGAGTTTCGTAGACTCGGAATCCATAGTGAAATCTTCTCCTTCACTGGTCTCAAAAAATCTTCTATTTTTGGTCTGGACTGAATACGGTTTTTATATCTATGTCTCTTTATTGTGCTTACTATTGTATCGGTCGCACCTTGAATGTAAGGAGTTTTGGACGTTACTCATTTTGGCTTTGACAAAAATGCAGCAAATTTTGGCATGTAACATTCGTAACTAGTGTTTTGTATACATTACTTATCTTTATGGTATCGTACCCATCCTCCCTATCTCGTATAATGTCCTGTTTTTTTTTTTTTTTTTTTTTTTATTAGACGGAAAAGTCGAGGCCAAAATATTTTAAGAATTGAATATTTGAAGAATATTTTATATCTATGTCTCTTTATTGTGCTTACTATTGTATCGGTCGCACCTTGAATGTAAGGAGTTTTGGACGTTACTCATTTTGGCTTTGACAAAAATGAAGCAAATTTTGGCATGTAACATTCATAACTAGTGT
Source organism: Homalodisca vitripennis (assembly GCF_021130785.1). NCBI lineage: Eukaryota > Metazoa > Arthropoda > Insecta > Hemiptera > Cicadellidae > Homalodisca > Homalodisca vitripennis. The sequence goes on from NC_060211.1 coordinate 16,418,241, forward strand.
TTTGTATACATTATTTATCTTTATGGTATCGTACCCATCCTCCCTATCTCGTATAATATCCTGTTTTTTTTTTTTTTATTTTTTTTATTAGACGAAAAAGTCGAGGCCAAAATATTTTAAGAATTGAATATTTGAAGAATATTTTATATCTATGTCTCTTTATTGTGCTTACTAATTGTATCGGTCGCACCTTGAATGTAAGGAGTTTTGGACGTTACTCATTTTGGCTTTGACAAAAATGCAGCAAATTTTGGCATGTAACATTCGTAACTAGTGTTTTGTATACATTATTTATCTTTATGGTATCGTACCCATCCTCCCTATCTCGTATAATGTCCTGTTTTTTTTTTTTTTTTTTTTTTTTTTTTTTTTTATTAGACGAAAAAGTCGAGGCCAAAATATTTTAAGAATTGAATATTTGAAGAATATGAAGAATATTTTATATCTATGTCTCTTTATTGTGCTTACTATTGTATCGGTCGCACCTTGAATGTAAGGAGTTTTGGACGTTACTCATTTTGGCTTTGACAAAAATGCAGCAAATTTTGGCATGTAACATTCGTAACTAGTGTTTTGTATACATTATTTATCTTTATGGTATCGTACTCATCCTCCCTGTCTCGTATAATGTCCTCTTCTCTTTATCAGATGAAAAAGTCGAGGCCAAAATATTTTAAGAATTGTGTAAGCAATGTTTAGACGCTGTGTAAACTGAAAGACTGACACCGAATTTCGGTCTCATGGCCGGCCTCATATTTTAGTCTTCGTTATATGAGGGAAACCGTACACACTCACAAAAATTTAGAGATGTGTGGTATAAAAGAGTACTGATAATAAAGATTATTAAATGACCACATTAATGACGTCATCCCGCTCTCTTCCTCCATCCACATCCTTTACAGTGAGTACTTCACCGTTGCTCATTTGAGTTCGTCTTGTTCAGCATTAAAACACCACGTTTCGTTTACTGGTATGCTTGTATAATAATATATTTTATAATCATTGCAAAGTCCAACACCGTCCTCAGTAATTCGGGTGCAGTTGTGAAGTCAGTTTTAAATATGCTAACAATAATTTTATATATTTGTAAACTAGATGTCATATACACACTTTAATCTGTTTACTCTGTGTTTAGAAGTATACAAAATAAATAATGACATGATATACTGTATAATATGGTAAACAATATATAAAACCCGCGTATTACCATAATCAACAATACCCGTTATAGGTTTGGTGAACATAAACACTTCAACACACATGTAAGTACATTACACAGCCTAATAACCTAAACTTGAGTACAGATGCTCGAGTTTGAAAGTTAACACCGAACCAAATGTAAAGGTGAAGTAAATAATGTCTTATTTTAACAGGCATTGTAATAAACTAACTAGAATAGTTGCAATATCGAGTTAGATTACAATTTAGCTTGTTTATTTCTGCGTTAAGGCATGTAAAGCAATTTTTACAAACAATAGCTTTCAATTTTGATTTCGATAAAAACGAAAAAATGTGCCGGTTTTGGCGCTTTTAAACCAAACTGCAAGTTTGAACATGCATAGCTCATAATCTAGAGATCCGATTACGACTGCATTTTCATACAAGATCGGTACTGTTTTTAGTGTATGCAGTTTTGGAATTGTGTGTGAAAACAGTTTACCATTTTCATTTTTAATCTTGACTTAACTGGATCAATATCTCGGCATAGCTTTCTTTATGGAGCCTCAAAGCCATTATCTTGGGCGTATACATTTTGTAAGCCACTTTTTAACATGTACAATTTTTAACATGCTCGTTTGAACGCGCAAACCACCAAACTCCGAGAGAACACTACCCTGAACAGACACAATCTGATCTTGGGGAAAGTTCATATATCATTGTAATTTATTTACAGGAAGTACTAGAGGAATATAGGCCACCAGATAAGTAATTTTTCAGTAGTGATAATACAATGGCTATGTTTGGTCATGCGGCTGAAAAAGTCAAGTGAAGGTCTGTAAAGATTTTCTTGATTGAGTTTTGGTCATTAGCTGTTCACTAAACGTAAGTATATAAATATATAAATTAATGTTTGTGTGTTTGTCCTTTATGGAACTATTTGACCGATCATTATGAAAATGTGTATGTATTTTTCTACGGAGAAGGTTTATAGGCTATGCCCATTAATGGAACTAGCCACCAGGCGGCACTGCAAAAATTCAGTTTTCAAAGCGCCTGCACACTATAAACTGCAATTACGAGACAGTTACGTATATTAAATAGCAAAACACTATTTGAAGGCAATAAGTTAGAATTTATATTTGTTTTTAAGATAAATTACTGGTTGAACTTAAAGCTTGAGTGTTAGGCCGCTTTATAATAAAGTACGGTACATGTACAATGTACAATGACTATGAACATACACTTTTGACAGAATTTCTTGATCGTGGCAACAAGGCAAACTCAACATCGGCATTGGAAATATATTTACTTGAACCAGAAGTGCGCATACACGGACGAAGCTTACGAAAAGCGTGCGAAGCCGCGGGAAACAGCTAGTATTATAAATAAATCAGCTGAAATTACAAAATATGAACGATAAATGACAGAACTTATTTTGAGTGATGGAGAAGGTTAATATTACGAAATGTAATGCAAAAATAACAATGACTAAGCATCTTTCCTATCATCAATGATCAGTCCCTACTTAGGAAGGGACATATTTGGTTAGTTAGTTACACAACACTTTTACAATGTTCCAGATGATAACAAGTACTTGTTCTGGACTGCGGGTACGGATTTGGCGAAAGAAGGGGAATGGTATTGGATGACAACAGGCTTGCCGATAGATGGGTTTTCAGACTGGAGCCCCAATGAACCTGAAAACTTTGAATATAGAGAACACTGCTTAGGCTTTGCTGACCGCAATCCCAAAAAGTGGTTTGATGCCGACTGTAAAAAGATTTTAGCTTATTTTGTGTGTGAGTCATATGAGTAACACTGTATCTCGTATAGTAACAATCTTTAACTGTCTTACGTTTTTAGTTTATCTTGCTTCATTTGCATATCAAGACATTTAAGCGTGATCTACTGCCATTTCTCACGAGCAATATTACTTTTATTACAGTTTCTCTAAGTACTTATTCATTTTTTACATTAAATTATTTTCAAGATGCATATGTATATACAGAGTGTTCACAAAAGAGTATCACAAACTTCCTGCCATATTATTTGGTTTGTTTACCTCAACTATTTTTAGAGATATTTTTTTAATAAAAAATAGTAAATTGTGACTAGCGGCTAAACGAGTCACTTCTCGATCTATAACAGTTTTTATTTGAACTGATGATTACTATCACCATAGGGTTTGTGACTATGTACGTAAATAAATATATTTATTTATTATTTGAAATGATGAGTACTATCAGCCATAGGGTTTGTGACTATGTACGTAAATAAATATATTTATTTATTATTTGAAATGATGAGTACTATCAGCCATAGGGTTTGTGACTATGTACGTAAATAAATATATTTATTTATTATTTGAAATGATGATTACTATCAGCCATAGGATTTGTGACTAGGTACGTAAATAAATATATTTATTTATTATTTGAAATGATGATTACTATCAGCCATAGGGTTTGTGACTATGTACGTAAATAAATATATTTATTTATTATTTGAAATGATGAGTACTATCAGCCATAGGATTTGTGACTAGGTACGTAAATAAATATATTTATTTATTATTTGAAATGATGATTACTATCAGCCATAGGGTTTGTGACTAGGTACGTAAATAAATATATTTATTTATTATTTGAAATGATGATTACTATCAGCCATAGGGTTTGTGACTAGGTACGTAAATAAATATATTTATTTATTATTTGAAATGATGAGTACTATCAGCCATAGGATTTGTGACTAGGTACGTAAATAAATATATTTATTTATTATTTGAAATGATTACTATCAGCCATAGGGTTTGTGACTAGGTACGTAAATTATTTATTTATTATTTGATTTGTAGCTAGGGTTTGTGACTAGGTACGTAAATAAATATATTTATTTATTATTTGAAATGATGATTACTATCAGCCATAGGGTTTGTGACTATGTACGTAAATAAATAAATAAATATATTATATTTATTTAGCACCAAAAAACTGTATATTTTGTTGTTATCAATATAAAAACTGGAAGTTATAGTTAGTAGTTTTATATTTAGAAATTCAGAAATAAACAATCTAAATTTAATATAACTTCCGTTATTGTATAGGATTAGTTAGTTTGTACATATTGGTCCAGACATCAAGATTAAGCTTTGGTCTTGATTTGTGATTTAAACTTAACTATTATGTTCAATATTCTGTCAATGTTATGATTACATTTTCTTTTGGTTAAATATATTTCATATAAACTTTATATCTTGCAGAAGATTTTAATTATCCCTGTGTAAGCTTCCTGGTGATTGGTGGTATAGTGCTTTTACTGTACATTTTATACACTCTGACCTGATCTTTCCCCTCTTTTTATTACTTCAGATGTTCTGTAAAATAATTATTCTAGGACCTAATATTTAAAATGTTCTAACACTTAACATGCTATTTATTTCTTGTATATTATTTTTTTCAATGTAGATAGATACATTTCAAATGATTTTATTATTTGATATTTTCTATGTAAATTTTAAAAATAACAAATAATTTAACGAAGTCTATTTTAAGTAAAACAAGAGTATTGTATTAAATAAATTTGAATTGATACACCTTTCTGCATACATTTTTAAGTACAATGTAGTAAAGTAAAACTTTTATCTCCATATATATATATATATATATGGTGAGGCAAGCCCTCATTTACTCTCTCATCACTAATTCCCTAACTTCCCGATCTTCTAGAAAGTTAAAATTTAGCACATGTATGCCTTATAACTTAAATAGAAAAACTAAAACGTATTTATACAGATTAAAAAATCTGGCAAGCCCTCATTTACTCTCTCATCACTAATTCCCTAACTTCCCGATCTTCTAGAAAGTTAAAATTTAGCACATGTATGCCTTATAACTTAAATAGAAAAACTAAAACGTATTTATACAGATTAAAAAATCGATCGCAGAAATTGGGTTGCAACCTCTAGTACAACTATAATTCGTTTCTCAACTTTTCCATGTCCAATACAGATTAAAGTTGACACACTCAGAAATCAGAAACTCTTTATTACAAAATTTCTTAGAGAAATGTATAGCGTCGGTTTACAGTGGATACAATTCAAATTGTATACAAAAATGTCACTCTTGAATGTCTTTCCAGTGCACATATTCATCTAGGGTGTAGAAGGGTCTTGATGTCAGCCAGTCATTCAGCGATGCCTTCAGCTTTATTCCTTTAAGAGCTTTTAGTTCTTGTGGTAATATGTTGTACAGCTTCTTGCCAGCATATGACGGTTTCTTTCATACAGTGTAAGATGGTGGGCTGGTAGTGGGTAGTTTGCAGGATGTCGGGTGTAGTAGTCGTGGTGGTCAGCAGCTCGAGGTAGGTTCTTCCCATCAACATACAGAATAACCTCCTGAATATAGAGGGCAATCACTGTCATGATTTTTTAGACTCAGGTCTTATGATCTCAACAGACAAATAAAAGATTTGTCGTAGTGGTTGAAATGGAGTTGTCAAGAACTACAAGAACTATAATTTTATATTTACAACTTCCCAATACCCAAGAAAGATGAAATTGGGCATCCTTTGAGTCATTTTATTAATGTGGTCATCTCAAGTCAAATTCTAATGTAGGGTTACTCCCAACAACTTTGTTCTCTTCACTTAGTCTAGGATATCCACAAAAATTTTTTTAGAACTCTGCTTGGATCCTTTTTTAAACCTACTTAACTTTTTTTAATTTGATAAACAGTCTTATTCTCCATAAATTTCTTAACAATATGCAGCTAAAATTTCAATATTTTCTTATGAGTCACCAGAAACTGTTATTTTAGTGTCATCAGCATATAGTCATCAGATACAGATTCTCAGTCACAATACAAGGTAATAATAATAATGACTTTATTTCCAATAACTAAGAACAATCAATCAAAACAACAATCTTCTTTTTCCAGTAATTGTGGTCAGTGAAAAAGTAATAGGCGTTACAAAATAGAAATGTAAAACATTGATAGACAAATAATTCTTGAACAAATTTTTTAATCAGTCCAGTTTCCAGTTATAAAACCTAATCCGCCTAATGTAGATTGTAATATTCATGATATTTAACTCAGGAGAATAAAAGAAAAAGAAAAAATCGTAAACACAAAACAAACTTGATCTATAAGCAAACACAACAAACCCATTTCAAACAATATTTAAATAACTACATATACATATTAGCTCTCATTCAAAATCAGAAATAAATGTTTTATATAAAAAAAAACATTACATGACATAGCTTAGACTATAGTACAAATAACATTTATGATTTATAAAATAAACTACAAAATTATAAAGCTAATAATAAACAAAAAGTGTTAACATATAACATAATATTATGCTAGAATTATTCTTAATTGGTTAACATCAATCATTGAATTCAACCAAATTTTAATTTCTCGACAAAATATATTTATAGTATTCCTTTTTTTATTTCAATTGGTAACTGGTTGAAGATAGCTGGTCCTAAAAACAAAAAAAATGTTTAAAATTTTCTTATTTAACCTTTGGGTTTTAAAAATCTAACCTTCGAGTATTATAAAATAAATTTTCCATTTCCATAGTTTCCGCTTTTATTATAAAACATACAGAGTACTTTAAAAACAAATAGGCTGGACTTTTAGTTGGACAAATAAAGGAAATTAGTTTTATCTTATTGTTTTAGGAAATATAATTCTTAAAAAGTGATTTTGGGTTGTTCTTAATTTGTTTATTAAAAAATTAAATGTTCCTCCCCAGTATACTATCCGATAATGCTAATGCGAATTTATAATTGCAAAATAAAGAGTTCTAATTGATATAATAAAAGTTAATATTTTTCAAACTTGTAACATTTGTAATAGCATCTAAAAAATGTTAAGTGGTTATTTTGTAGTGGAATGAGAAACTCAGTTTTATCTTCAATATACCCTTCTTGGTGTACAAATATTAATACGCCAGGAGTTATATTTGAACTGCATAGGTACACAAACTAGCTTTTTTAAATGAAAAGAGGAATTTCCCCTAAGAAATTTATCACCAATCACACTAGTCTTGCTGGAGGTATAAATAGCAAGATATCCAAAGGGTTAAAAAATATGATAATAATTTCCCTCTGATAATATTTTTCTTATCATAAAACAAATAAAACCAACTGTCAGACAAAAAATAAATGTTAAATTAAAAAAACTTAATCATACACAGACAAGAATATTTGTCTGAAAGTCATGACTTTCACTCTCTTTATCTAGCTGTCTGATGGTGATATGAGTATTACAGTATTTATGTGTCTGAAGGTCGATTAGAGACACTGCGATTAATAAATTTATTATAAAGTAATTTGTATGTTTTTTATTAAAAGAAGAATATATGGAATGGAAAACATACTTTATAATAATAGAACAAATTAAACTTGAATTTAAAAAACCCAAAGGTTAACAAAGAAATTTTAAGCTTTCTTTTTTGTCTCTAGGACCATCTTAAACCAGTTACTAATTTAAATTTTTTTAAAGTAATACTATAAATATATTTTGTTGTGAAATAAAATTAGGTTGAACTTAATAATCAATGTTAACCAATTAAGAATAATTTTAGAATAAAATTATGATATATGTTAACCATTTTTGGTTTATTATTAGCTTTGTAATTGTATGTTATAATATTTTATTTATTTTATAAGTCAGAAATTTTATTTTTACTGTAGTCTAAGCTATGCTATATAATATTAATAATTTTTTTATTGACTTTATGTATATAAAACATATATTTCTGATTTTGAAGGAGAAATAATACATATGTATATGTAGTTATTTAATATGTTGCATTGTTTGAATTTGGATATGTTGTGTTTGCTTAAAGATCAAGTTTGTTTAGTGTTTTCGATTTATTTCTTTTTCTCCTCTGTGCAATTATAAGTCTGTTAAATATTCTTTACTTATTCAGTCCTATTTGTATATTTTATAAATTTATCTTTAGGAGAAGTATGTTAAAACTAGGTTAACATTGTTCATTCCTTTTTAAAGGAGCTGAATTTTACTATCTTTTTGGTTAATTACCTTCTGAGGAGAATGGATTTGAGAATGCTGTTACTAATCTAATGTTACTAATTACATGCGTGAAAGATCTATTTAATTAAAGATATTTGTGTTTAGTTTCAAGAATGTGTTTATTGAAATGGTCTTATTTTTATGACCCAACGCTTACATCTATATAACTCATCAGCGCGTTGTGTTAAAGTTTACTGTATTATTTAATAATAATAGTTGACGATATATTAACTCAGTTTAAAGGCTCAGATGGAAGTCTATGTTGAGTCACAGTTATAAAACTGATGTCACGTAATAATGTTGTTGATTGATTTGAAGTTGGAATATTGTACCAGCAGTGAAAATATGAAATAAAGAACAAATAACCATTCCAGCACAGTATGAAGAAAGCTAGATTTTATGTTTGGCTGCTATTTAAATATTTTTAAAGTGTTTTAATAATCTAGGAGCAAAGAGGCAATATTCATTGTGTAAACACATAACCTAGTAAATATTGGATATATAAATAGCTATATCAGTATCAGACAAAAACTAAGCCAGCACTTTCAGCCAAAGTCTTTATGTAGTTGGCTGAAGCTGATATAACTGTTTTTGACAGTTGGTAAATATGTCTCCAAATAAAAAAAACATTATTTTAAGAAAAATGCTTGTTTAATATTCTTTATTATTTTGATACCCATCTAATCAGCGTCTACCAAATCTAGGGTGGCAGATTGAAATTCATTTTTTTTATTATAAAACACATCAGCTCGTGATGTGTGCTTACAAATACAAATTGTCTCTATGCTCCTAGACTTAAAGTATCCTGCTTTTTATTCTTGGTGGAAGTGAGTAGGTTTTAATGGTAAAGACATTTTTCATACTTCCACATTACATTTATTTAAAAAGCTACCTAAACAAAAGCTATGAAAAACTTAAAGTATCATACAACTTTTACATTTACAATTTGTACATTTACTTAGATTAAACTATGGGATGTACTTGGAAAACTGTTACAACCAATTCAAATATTGTTTTAATTAATTTCAATAAACATGCAAATTAATTTCAATTTTACCAGTAAATAGTGAGGGTTATCAAATGGTTTTTACCAGCATATCATCTACTAATATTATAAACTTATTTGTATTTCATTAAAAATTACTTCAATAAATCAAGCTCATGAAATACTGCTCAAAAACTTTTTTTGACGTTTTCATCTCTAAAAAACTTTGCGCTATTATTAGGGTTATGTTTGAAACATTTGGATTAGTCATCGACCTTGGCGGAATGGAAATAGTACTGAAAAATATCTTGGATTATTTTGTTAGCATTCCTGTTACAATCACAATTTTAAATCTTGTAAAAGCTACAGCTACTGCAGAGTAAAGACCAGAGGTAAAAAGTTTTCAATACTAGACATTTTATAAATAAGTTGTGTTTGTTTCAGCTGAAAAATTTTATCAACTTATACAAAATTTTAATGTTTAGTATTGAAATCAGACATATTTGGGATATGGAAAATTGATACCATAGTTAGTTTCAAGGACGTAGCCAGCAAGGAGGTCCAAGGGGTCCGGACCCTCCCCCCCCAAATTTTCAATTTTACAAATTACTTTTTTAGTAAACAATTATTATTATTTAAATAATTCAGTATTACTGACATGAACTGCTGCAAGATCGTTCTCAACAAAGAAATAGGTCAAGAACTTTTTAACGAACAAAATGGGGCCTTACTCTCTGTCCACTATGGGAAAATATCAGTTGTCTGGACCCCCCAAAAGTTTATCCTGACTACGTTCTAAGTTAGTTTGTGAAGCAGGGACAATCATTGCTTCCTAGACTTAAATTAGTTAATTAATCAAATAAATATAAATAAAACTATTTCTATTATTTTAACTTGTTTAGTTTAATCACCATTATCTTCAAGCAGTGTCAGTAATTCTTCTTAAAGAAACTGTAAGTACTTATGCCTGACTTGTTAAGCCCTCTTGAAAAATAAATGGTCCAATCAGCTGATAATATCACACCATAAGTTAATGTTAAAACGTTGTTGCAAGTTACATTTAATTGTTGCATAAGGGTTCACTTCTGCCCATTAATGTTCGTTTTGCAAATTGCTGATATCATCATGCGTGAACTGTGACTCATCAGTAAATAAAATATACTTAAAGAATCGACAATGAGTCTGATTTGGAACCAAATGCAGTATTCCAAGTGAAGGTCATTGTCTCCTGGATGTAAATGCTGTATTTTTTGTTTATGGTAGGATAAAGCTTCTTATTATTGAGTGCTCTCCATACTTTACTTTGCGTAACCCCGAAAAGTTTAGAAATACGTCTTGAACTAATATCTGGACTATGTTCAACAGCAGCAACAATGTTTTTCTCTACAATAACATTACGATCGCAAGAGCAGTTTTACTGGAACGTTTCGCTAGGAAGTGATCCTGTTTCCTGTAACGTAAGAAATGGAGCACTAATGTTCTAAAAATTGGAATTCTGCGGTAAGAGTAACATTGGCTATATTCTTCTAACAGCGTCCTTAGAATTTCCTTTACATACACCATAAATAAACACTAAATTGGCATATTCTTCACTTGAAAATAAGTGTGGCATTACTACTCCCATAATTTTATTACTTCTTAGACAAATCAATACTTACACGGATTGAAACTCAGTTACTACAAACAGAACAAAATGCACATAGACTGTAACTCAGTTGTTAGCACCCCATTTTCTACACTTGCTACAAGTTATCTCTAAAACTACTTAACTTAAAGTTCTGGGACTTCTTTTATTCAACTTATCAGGTCAAAATTCATAATAAATTATTGAATTTGCCCCTTAATCTACCATACCAGAATTTCAGGAAGACCTCTTTTACATGGTGAGATGAGATCCATACAAAATCTTTTGCTAGCCATAACTCTCTAACGAAACATCTCCGCTACTCCAATAATTTAAAAATTGCTACAGACAAAACAATACACGGACTAAAATGCAGTTGTTAGCTCTCAAAATTAGTTGAATTTTACAACTCAAATCATATCACTGTTGAACAGCTGCTAATTTTATTGTTAGCTTATGAAATAAAAACTCCCGCAAGCCATCACTCCATATATTTAAATCAAATTAAATCAAGCCGTACAGTATGTCAGCATCTCCTGAATGCACTGCTAAAATCAATCTAATCTATGAAATCATTTTTCATTTAGGAATTGAAATTTACAATTTCTTAGTAGTAATTTAATTTTTTCAATGGGTAATTATCAAAATCATTGTTAGTCAAATGTAAAAGGAATGTTGTACTGTTATGAACAACAATTCATTTTATCAAACATCTATTCACTTTCTGTGTACTTTATATACAATGTTTTGTCCAGAATAAAATTTTCTGCAAGTTATATTTTAAAAAATTGTATCGGTTTTTTGGTGAAATAAATTTATTATTTCCCAAAGATGAAAACAAGTGTTTTTTCACTCCACTTTTTGCATTTGACACTGGTTTTCTCAAAACTGCTGAACTTACAGTTCTAGGATCAGTTTTACTCAATTTATCAGGTCAAAAACCGTAAGAAACCATTAAATTTGCCCCTTAATCTACCTTACCAGAATTTCAGGAGGACCTTGTTCTACATGAAATCTTTCGCTGACCGTAATCACTAATTAAGCATTTCCGAACCCAAGTTCATATAAACTTTCTTCACTATTATTATATGTAGAATTAAATCCCATAGTTTGTGCATATCTTCATGAATTATCCTTATAACATTCAAACACCACTCTGTATGGTACATAGAATCTAAAGTTTTCTTCATAGCCTTAAATTACATCTTATTTATTATAATTCTTTACTATTAATGAATTTCATATTTTAATCTGAGGATTATTGTAAATAATTACTTGAAATGTATTTTTTGTTACGAAGCTCCATAAACAAAACATAACCTGTAAACAAAAGCAAATAGTATATAACATATTAATTTTCCCAAAATCTGCATCCAAATAATACATATGGTGGATAGAGAATGTAAACCAGTTTTGTTTGTTCCTATAAAACTTTCTTGTCGTCTATCTCCAAGATATGAAGAGTAACCAAACAGTTTATCTTGAGGGCGATGTCTATTATCTTAACTGAAGAAAACATGTCATTCAGCTTGATAAGAATTGACAGAAGAAACACAATGAGTGAAACAGTCATTTCTGTATAAGGTGAGTAGTTTAAGTTCTATAACTCTAATAATGTGTCCACAATTTTACACAATATAGGAATATAAAAACAAATACACTTTTCTGTTACTTTTGAATTAGGTTAGGTTGAAATTAAGCAGTCAAGACAGAAATGTTTAACATTTATATACTCCTTAAATAATAAGACAGTAATTTTTGAACCTAATGATATTTAGTTCAGTACCAAATATAAATTAACAATTCTTACAGTATTAAGAGAGCATATTTACCTGCCATGTGCCTGATAATTAGTGAAATGTGCCTCTATTTTTCTTCTAAAAATCCAAATTTAAGATCTACCGTAAATTATCACAGTACACCACAGTATCTACATATATTACAGTAGTAACTCTGTATTACATGTAATTGAGTGGGAAATATGCTAAACCAATTTGCGGTAATAGTAACTGTTAAATTTTCCTGGTGTCAACTAAATGAGCAACTTTAGATTCTTTTGATATCCACATATAAAAATTGATGTAATTTATGAACTGTACAATAACAATTTCTAATAGCCTTTAAGACCCAGTTGTAGTTAAACAAAATTTATTTTTACCTCATAAGAACAATTTTAGAGTTCAAATTCTTTTACACCCTTATTTTTGGTTGTAAATTGTGTGAGACATCTCATTTTTTAGATATGATTAATACGCTGAATGAATTTTAGCTTTTCTTGAAAAGTGTATACTTTCTGAATATATAAACAATGAAGTATAAAATAATTTTAGATTTATTTTTTAAATCTTTAATAAAATTATCAAAAAATATTAATAAAATTAATGAAAATTGCCATATGTTATGGGATTTATAATGACACTAATTCATACTAAACAATACAAAACATTATGGTGCACCCATTTATAAAGGCAACTGATAGTTCTGGCTTTTTAAAATTACTAATATAAATATTAAATCATCTTAAATTAATATCTCCAAGTATTGCAATAAATTAATAAGCTTAATAAATAATATAATAGCTATGATCGATAATAAAATCGTACAGTTTAAAATAATACACTATTTTTAACAGATTAACTCAAATGTAAATGAAAAGCCACACATTTCAATAATCATGCTCAATAATCTACTAAATCTGAAAACTTGAACAAAACATTTTCTCTCCACATTCGGTTGTCATCCAGGTCCTTGTAACTGAGTTTATGTTGCAAAGTGACACTCTACCTAGAGAGCTACTGTAAGAGCAGCTGTTACAGCTTGACCTTCACCTTGTAGCAATGATAAAAGTGGTCAGATGTCAAACTTGTTCTTTTAGTGAGTACCAGCTGATTGTCGAACCTCACTTATAACATTATTATGTGATACTAATCTGCTTCACTTTCAAATGTATACAACAAGTTTTAAACTACATTTATCTTCTGTTTAAACCTAGGTGTTAATATTTGTCATAAACAAAATAATAAACATCACTAAAAGTTTCTAGGTTATCTTGTGAGAAAATGTTTTCACTGTCAGATTCAGATTCAGAAATTCGTAAAACAAATGCACAGAATGTACAATGAATAGAGTCACATCAAGAACATTATAGTTAATAAAAAATTATCTAACATCAACTTATAAAATATTAAGTAACATAAGCATTACTACCAGCATTACTATTATAATTTTAAGTGCATTTCATGTACAGTTGCTGGAACAAACATTAATTCATTCTAAGTTATGGTAATAAATAGTTGTCATATTCATATACACAGATACATACAGGGTTTGTCCGGAAAGTAATAGGACTGAGTCAATTAAAAAAAATGTATTGAGCAAATCGTTACAATTCTTTAAAAACTTTCAAGATAGGCTCCTTCTGCGTCGATGCAGCGCTGCCAGCGCGATTTCCAAGCATTGAAGGCGTCACAGAAGCCATTCTCCGGAATAGCCTTGAGAGCCGCGGTACAAGCTGCTTATATCTCCTCTGTCGTCTCAAAATGCTTGCCTTTTTAGGCGAGAAAACAAAAAAAGTCCGGGGGGGGCCACATCTGGGCTGTAGGGCGGCTGTGGAAGAGTTGGGATGCCGGCCTTGGTCAGGTCAGGTAGCTATTCACAAGAAAGACGGTGTGAGCCGCAATTTCTGGTCGCCAGTGAGCACTTTTGGGACCATCTTCGCACACACTTTGCGCATGTTCAAATGCTCCGTCACAATTTCATGAACGACAGATTTCGGTAAATGTAACATCTGGGCAATTAAATGAATACTTAGTCGACAGTCTTGAGTTCAAAACTTTGCGCACACGAGTCACATTGTCGGTGTTTGTCGAAGTCGAAGGTCTTCCAGCAAGGTCTTCATCAGCGACCTCTTCCCGGCCCTCCAAAAAGGCCTGATGCCACCGAAACACACCACTTCTTGCTAAAGCAACATCTGGTGCTTGATTATATCAAATGTCTCTGCCGCAGATTTACCGAGTTTCACACTGAATCTAATCGTGTACCTCTTCTCTAACGAACGCTGCATTTTCAGCTTGCACCACTCACAAAAACACGTCACTTGAAAATGCCTGTTCTGACTCTTCAGGTGCTCGGAGACAACTGACCAGCCGCTTGTTCGTTAGCTAGGAACACCCTCTACCGAATCCAGTCGTTGCGCGCACGCTCCGAAGTACAGTCTCGGCAAAAGAAAATCAGTCCTATTACTTTCCGGACAAACCCTGTACATACATAAATACATATACACAGACACATCATACGTTAATACATATAGACATGTTGGGCTAAACCAGTCAATTAGCCCTTTAAGAATTCTTGGAATGAATATATAGGTTTATTTAGTAGATATTCTTTAAGTTTAGTTTTGAAATTATTAGTGTTGTAGTTAGTTTTCAACTCAATCGGTAAATGATTTAGAAACTTTTTCCCCATGTATGAGGTTTTCTTTTTATAAAATTCCAAGTGATGAGAATCATTAGATATATTGAACCGTGTATTATATTGATGTTTTCTTTCTGTTAAGGCAAGATTGCAGAAATGTATAATGTAATTTATCGTTTCAAATATGTAAAGATTGTAGACAGTAAATATTTAGAGTTCTTAAAAAATATGCTTAACTGAATCTGTTTTCTTTAATTTCTTTATAATTCTAATAGCTTGCTTTTGTTTAACTAGAATTTTGTCTAAATTATGTGATGTGGGAGCTCCATAAATAGCTATACTACCGTAAGCAGTGTGAGAATTTATGAGAGCATAATAAACTGATTTTACAGATTCTACACTGCAAACCTTAGCCAATCGTCTCAGTGCATATAGACCACTGGAAAGATTTAAAACATAGTCCACATGTTCATTCCAACTTAAGTAACTATAATCAATCCTAAAAATTTTGTGCTATAGGCATTTAGCAATTGTTCTTCCTCAATTAAAATGTTTGGTTGAACCCTGTTTATAGCTTGTTTTGTGGAAAAAGAGATACAATTTTATTTGTTTGAGTTTAATAAAAGGGATTTACTTATCAAGAATTCTTTAATCATTAAGAGACCTATGAAAGCGGACATCTCAACACTTTCAACACTTTTTCCTGAGATAACCACATTTGTGTCATCAGCATATAAACAGACAGCAGAGCTTTCTCCAACCAATAAAGGCAACTGATTTATATAACAAAGAAAAAGAAGTGGACCTAATATTGATCCTTGTGGGACTCCATGCTTTACTGTTCTTAGTTTTGAATTGAATTTGTTTTTAAAACCATACCGAGCACTGTTTGAAACATGCTCTATTTCAACGTATTGCATCCTATTTTGAATGTAAGAACTAAACCACACAAGTTTCTTTCCCATAACACCCAAAATTTTAAGAGTACTCTTTAATGTGACACACTGTCAAATGCTCTGGTCAAGTCCGGAAATACTCCAACCACGTGTTCTCCCTTATCCATTGAATTGATTATTGAATCAATAAACTCAATAATACCTATTAGACATATTAAAATGGACTGATGCAAATGTAATCTTTCTATTCTATACTTGCATGAATGTACATTGAAGCACTAAATACATAGTCTAATCACTCACTGATAACAAGACATTCTAAACAACCTACTTCCATTTTGTAGAAAAATCCATATATATATATATATATATATATATATATATATATATATATATATATATATATATATATATCGTACAAGCCAACCCCTTTCTGTCTACCCTATAAGAAATAATTTATATTCAAGCCACTGATATAGAGTTCTCTTGTAAATCTTCATAGAAGATAAAAAATAGTTTTTACACACTATTATTACTTATGTTATTCAAAACATGACAAACACATTTTAAAGATAGAACTCTCAGGATTACAGGTTTAAATAAATATGCATGATTATATACTAGATAAATTATCCACATTTGAAGTGGTTCTCTTGCATTATTTAAATAAACCATTACCGGTATTTAAACTTGTTTCACTCATTAAATACTAGTCTTTGGTGAATGAAATAACTAGAATAACACTTTCCTTCAGTTAATACTGTTATGAATTCAAATGGGTTATCACATTAAACTAACCAAGGTTTAGAATTAGAAACAAGTAGATGAGCTACTTTTTAGAGAGCTGCACAAATTAATTTTAAAAATTGTACAGATAACTTACGTATTTATTTTGACTTTATATTATTGATTTTGAATTTCTGAAAGGTTGATATATTTATAAACAAAAATATAAATGGTTATTTTATGGTTATATTATTTTTTATTATTAGTTTTATGTCTATTGCAACCATAACCGGTATTATTTTCTGTTTTTATGAGGGTGAATATAAATTTAATGAATATTAAAAGTTTTTTGACAGGTATTTGCTCTTATGATCACGTGCTAGTTGCCTATTTAAAAATGTGTGGCAGGATAGAATACAAATAATTTATGGGCAGAAACTAAGGGTTAAATAGTCAGCATTCTCACTTGGCAAGTAAGAGATTCGGGTTCAAGTCCTGCTGGAGGAAGTACTTTTTTCTTTCTTTTTTCATCACTCTCTCTTATGAATATATAAAGTCAGTTATCTCTATTTCATTATGGACAGCTACACTTAATGTGGAATTTTTGTCATATCCAGGTAAACATTTTATTAATGAGTACTTTATTTCCTTACATTTGTTGTGATTTTTCCAAATGTTGTACATGTTGTAAACCTTATCTAATTTCACTCAACTTTAATTTTGTTATTGTTTTATTAGGTAATATTTCTTATAAGAGGTACTTAATAATAATTTTAAATAGTTTTCTAAGATCATTTTACTTATTTTAATTTTATTAAAACTTGACAATTTTTTCAGAAAATGGGTCTACTTATGGGAAGTCTTCTTCTAGAGCTCTTTTGTCTAGTACCTTTATTAATATATTTTTTCTATAAATATCACACAAAGAACTACAACTACTGGAAAAATTTAGGAGTTCCCTACAAGGAAGGAACTTTTCCATTTGGTTCAATAAAGGAACTTACTTTACGAAAGGCACATGCGGCGGAAGCTTACAATAAAGTTTACAAGGAATTTCAAGGTGAACGCTTTTTTGGACTGATAGAAAATGGAAAACCATCACTTGTAATAAGAGATCCTGAACTAGTAAAGCAAATCTTAGTAAAGGACTTTCAACATTTTGTGGACAGATCACCTTTAATAGTGATACCGAAGGATGGGATCAGTCGAAATTTGGCTTTGTTAAGTGGAAAAGAATGGAAGAACATGAGACATAAGCTGACCCCAACATTTACCTCTGGAAAAATGAAAATGATGTTTATCTTAATGGAAAAGTGCAGTGAACAGCTTAAAGAGTTCCTGGTTGCAAAAGTGGAAGAAAATAAACCGATAGATGCTAAAGATTTATTGGGTAGGTTCACAATGGATATTATTGCTGCTTGTGCGTTTGGTCTTGACTCGAATTCTTTGCGTGGAAATTCAGAATTTGTTGAAAAACTGGGAGGCCTAATGAAATCATCTAGACCTCCTTTCAGTGCTCAAATGATTTTGATGTTTGTGCCTGAACTACTTCTGCGCATCATCCCTGTGAAGCTGACTAAGCCTGAGGTGAGAGAGTTTCTCCTCAATGTGGTACGAGACGCAGTGGCGTACAGAGAGAAAAACAACATCACAAGGAATGATTTTCTTGACTTGCTCATCAAAATCAGAAACAATAAGAGTGTTGATGATGACATTAAATCTGCTGGTAATACTACATCAGAGAGTGAGTCAGGAGTAGGTAAGCTATTGTTATTTGTTTGGCTGGTAATGTAGAATATTTAATGTTACACATGAAAGTCTTTTACATTATTCCGTTTATTAATGTTATTATAAAATTACTAACTGTATAAACCTTTCATTCTTTGGCAGTTCTCCTCACAAAAGTTTATGGACACAAAGTGAAGGCAAACAACAGTATTGCAGCCAAGATTTTCAAAGGGGGAAGAAGTTTACTAGGATTTTTTTTATATGAAAATATTAGAAAACCCAAGCCAAAAACCATTAATTGTGTAATCAATAGTTTTTTATGTACAAGTTATTTTTTGACAAATGTTTGATTGCTATAGCAAGGTTTTGCTTTTCCAATACTTTATACTATACTCATTAATTATAAATTGGAAACCACTCATGACCCCTTTGTCTACATAAATGGCACATTGAGATAGGATAATTATTGTAACAATTGTGGAGGCAGCCCGTACCAATATGAACAAGATATTATGAACTCTATCTACAATGACTCCAAGTGTGTAAAGATTTTTCACTGATACTTATACATCACTGCATTCACTTCAACACAAAAATAATCCTCATCAAACACTACACCAGTGGCGTAACTAGGATTGGCTATGGAAGGGGGGGAGGTGTAGAATTTTATTAAAGAGTTTCCACACCGAAGAATATGAAATAAGTCAGAATAAAATCCAAATTTAAATAAAGTAGATAGGCATAATTTAAAATTTTGAATAGCTGTAATACAATTTTTTTCATTTTTTGGGCTCTTGGGGAGGGGTTGTTCTACCCCCTCATCACTACTATTACACCATGGCACCACACTGTCATTGAATTTGATCTTGTCTATGTAGAAATAGTTTCATAAAAACATTTGTCTATAGCTCAACTTGTTCTTGAGATGTCACTCCTGAGTGATAGGCTATGCTAGCCTTAACCAACAATTTCATAGAGGAATATATTTGTTCTAGAGATATAATGCGAACAAACAGACAGATAAAATATTCTGCAAGACGCAAATTCATATGTTTGTAGTAATCATAAAATACCCATACCAACTTAGTTCTATAATATATTTACATGAAGTGTTTCATTTCCTTTTCTTAAGGAAACATGCTTAAAAATATAAATTTCTGTACATCGAGAGGAGTTTTAGTTTTGAATATCAAGTCAAACTAAAAAAATAAGGTAAATCAATAGTCAATAGTTAGGTGACTAGAAAAATTAATAATTATTGTGAAATTTACATTGTGTTACTTTATTAATAATACTTAACAAAGAAAAGAATAATAACAGATTTTGCTTTCCATTACCATGAATAAATATCCAAGTTAAGAATTTGTATGTGAAGGATTTTAAAAAGTCTATATAGGCTAGCAAATTCTTCAGGCCTTCAAACTACTTATTAAGATGAATTTAAAAATAAATAATATATAACAAATAAATATATATAATCGTTTTCTGGTAATTTGACAAACGCTTTATCAACGTTTATAACAAACAATTCAAATATTTTAGTTTATTTTTAAAGTACATATATTACTTTTACAGGGCTTACTATAGAGGAGATGACAGCCCAAGCATTTGTGTTCTTCATAGCCGGGTTCGAAACAGCATCGTCAGTCATGTCGTTCTGTCTGTTTGAGCTGTCCCGCCACCAAGACATACAGGACTCTGTGTACGCAGAACTGCAGGAGGCTCTGAAGAGAAATGGAGGAAGCATCAACTATCAAATGTTGATGGAGGTTCCCTTCCTCGAACAGGTTATCAATGGTAACAAATACAATATTTATAACATAAAGTACTAAGGTAAGAAGAGTTGTTTCGATTTGAATGTTGAGTTTAGCTCCAGTTCACCTTCCTTTTATTGCAGCGTCTGGTATCTGATAATGGCTCTAACTTGACTCCTGGAATCTGGAGTCATGTTCATCAGGGTAGATCCATAGTCGGAAACTAAGAAGCTCAGAACAAACACGGTTGCTCTGCTGTGCTTAGAGATCATATCAGAAACATCATAGTGCATTTAATTGTGTTCCTGATGAGACGATGAGACTGCCACTTCACCTGATTACACTATATTATTATATTTTGTAGTCTAGGTGTCTTTGATATCAAAACTAAGTATAGGTTCGTTTTGAGTTTCTTCGTTGCCGACTTTATTGGATCTCTCCAGACGAACATGACTCCAAATTCCAGGAGTCAAGTCTGAGATAGCGTCAAATACCAGACGCTATAATAAGAGGAAGGTGAACTGGAGCTAAACTCAACATTCAAATTGAAACAATATACTGAGTATATGACTTATGACAGTAAAATAGAAACCTTTCATTACAAGACCCACTCAAGTATGGTCTAAATAACCATTTTGCCAAAATTATCATCAAAAATTTGCATTTTTATTGAAGGGAGCCACATATTCGTTTACTCCTACAATCTATGGCCTTTAGATTCACTATAAAAAGACATTTAATATTATACTTCTTCAATAAGTTTTAAAAATTAATTTTGTCTCATTGATTTTTATATCTCTCATGTTTTCACATCGAAATGTGTTTGGCTCCAGAACATAAAAATGTTTATATATGCAATCCAAATGAAAATGTTTATTGTCTGATTATGAATGTTTTCTTAATTGAGCATGTTGGCAAATCTCTATGATTCCTAGAGTTTGTATTTGTTTTATATACAAATGTATTAGGTACTTTTGTACATAATTCAGTTTGTATTTTATTATTATTCAGGTATAATTTTTGAAACCAGATGTGTTTTAAGAGTATTTATTATCTTCCACTTTGGTTGATTCATGAACAATTTTAGTTTATTTTGAAAATTCTAGCTAATGATTGTGAATTTATCAATCTACTCCAAGAAATAAGTCCAAGACACAGTCTGCACACTGTTTAAAATTTTTCTGAAATGTATGTTATCTCAATATTTATTTTCATTTAAATGAAAATATTGGTTTTAATCAATGTGAAATTTTTCCTGTGTATTTCTCAAAATAAACTTTTGAAACACTTGACATATACACATAATGTAGCTATGGTAGGAAAAGTTGATTCAATTGACATATGACACTAAAATAAAAGAAGCATTTCTCTGTTATGTGTATCTAAACATTGTAACACATTTAAGTCTGCAAACATCTGGAAATAACAGTAACAAATTTCTAATAACAGTAAGTGCAACACTCACGAAAATAGTATGATACATTTGAAGAAATGTGAATATGTTTGATTGCAGTAACAACTGATGATGTCTGTCTATTGCAATGTTGAGACACATAAGTAATATCTGTACATAAAAAAAAATTACAACAGTGTTTGGTGCGGGTGTAGAAGGGAGATTCTGATGCACCAACCACCATCAGACTTCTTTTGTGCAGGCTGCTTTATTGATCAGATCCAGCTTTACTACAGCAGATAGCATTAAGTGTATGGTTCTGACATTTGCAGAAACTTTGCGCCTGTATGGATCAGTGCCTACTTTAACTCGCTGTTGCACACAACGTTACCATATACCTGATTCCAACGTAGTCATGGAGAAAGGCCACAGAGTTATCATCCCCTCGTACTCCTTCCACCACGACCCTCAGTATTATCCAGATCCATACGAGTTCAAACCAGAAAGGTTTGCTCCAGAAAACTCAAAGGAAAGACATCCCTATGTGTTTCTACCATTTGGAGAAGGACCTCGAAACTGCATTGGTAAGTAATAGTTGTTTATGCTAAGATTGTTTATATAAGTACAGCTAATTTTGATTTCCAAGCATTTATTGTTTAATGTTTCAGAAGCATACCTTTACAAAGTTTACATTCTTGGACTAAATTTAAAATAATTATTCGTCTCATTAGTAAAAAAATAAATTAGCCTACAACATGTAAGGCAAATACATTTTTAAAATACCCAAGCTCAGACATTCTAATTTATAAACTTACCTCACAATTTATGTCAAAATTGGGTAACTTTTTCAGGCTTAACCCTGGAATTGGCAATCAACATTATAATCGATCTGACACACATGTTTTGGGAGTTCGTAAATCAATACTACCACCACTATTTATATACCATTTCAAACAGAAAGAATTGATGATTTCAATGGTGAATTTTTTTGCTGTTTTGGTAACAGTGATATCACAATTATTTCATAAAACGTGCCAGAAAGATCGTCTCCATCTAGCCGTTTTGAAAATTAGTGATATATCATGGGTAAGGTTTATTATGTTGGTTTATAACTTGTTAGAGATTTGTTTTAGACTAAATTTTTCTATATTTTTGAAACATTTAATGTAAAAATTAATTTAGGCAAGTCCCATCACTTAAAAAAATTTTTTTTAATGCAGTTATTTGTTTATGGTTGTTTCTGTATAATGTTTTTATACCATAACTATCTCCGCATTTTCCTAAAAAAAATAATATATTACACTTATATATATATATATATATATATATATATATATATATATATATATATATATATATTTATAGCAAAAATGTATTTTTTTTACAACATTTTTAAAGTTAGGGTAGAAAACATTCAAAAGTGGTCTGCCATCTGATGAATAAATGACTGCCAGTTCCAGGGCTAAATATGTTTTGTGTAACAATTGTTACTTTTATATGTGTAGCTTCAATTTAAGTAATTAACTAATTTGAACTAATAAATTTCATAAAGTTCATATTACCTACTTAAATTTTATTTGAGATTTTTATTGTATTTTCTCTTATTCTTGATTTCTAGGAATGCGATTCGGGCTGATGCAAACAAAACTTGGGTTGGCAACAGTGATTCTCAACTTCAAAGTCCATCTTGCTCCAGAACAAGAAATTCCAATCAAATTCAGCACCACTTCCACTGTCACTCAACCTGAAAACGGAGTATTGCTCAATTTCATTGCAAGAACTGAGGTTTCTTAATGTAAAAAATATTCTTGTGCAAGAATGGCATGTTCTTGTGTTTGCATGTATTGTGCAAAATATTGGTGTGATTGACAAGTCACACATTCGTAACAATTTTAGTACTTACATTTTCTCCTGTACAAAATTTCATGAGTATTTAACAGTTTAAATAATATTTATGGAGAGTTTTACCTGATTAGTACTTTTTAGGGCTTTTACATTTTATTTATAAGTACCGTAGGCTAATTACTCTTCTGAAATTTCCAAATGTTCTCTATGTGATGATTTCAACAGATAACATATAAAAGGTTTCCTGAATACTGAAATTTGTCATAATTAAATTAATATGAAACAACAAATAAACAAACAACTTATCTATACAGTATACATATAATATACAGTATACAATATCTTTATATTGGCAAAGTTATCCTAAATATCAATTATTCCAGTTTAATCAAAAATATTTTTCTGATTAAATGTTAAATATAAAATATGAGAACTCTAAATTCCACTCCAGATTGTAAAGTCCAGTTTTTTTTTTTTTTTTTTTTTTTTTTTTTATTAATACATGAGCACTTTATTCAATTCAATTAAATTACAGATGTAGTACTTGTATCAGCTGAGCTGTTAAATGATACAGCAGACAATATCTCCTTGATCCTACATTTTAATTAAAGAAAACTGTATACTTGTTATAAGGTAGTGGCTGTACACAAAATAAGAATATTTAGAATATAATAGAAAATCTTTAAGGAAGGACATGCATGATTAAAGTTTTTATAAAGTATTATTGATTATTCAAATGTCCTCAATGCTGATCACTGTACTGTATTGATACAATGACCATGACACCTAACCTCAAAATATTGATGAAGTAGATCTTCAAAAAATTGACCAAAGATTTCAAACTTTACCTTGCAGTCTGTAGTAAGAAGTTCAATAAATTTTCTAAATTCAAATAATTCTAAAACCACAATAAAGCTATAGTTAGTTAACATACTCAAAGAATTAGTTATGGATTTCTAACTTATGGATCTACCTCCTTCATTACAGTATTTGTATTGCTTGTAAAAATAAATATTTATTTATTTATAAGTAATACGTCATATATATATATATATATATATATATATATATATATATATATATATATATATATATATATATATATATATATATATATATATATATATATATATATATATATATATATATATATATATATATATATATTTGTACCATAGTATTAGATCTTTTTACAATAATATATTACTTTATTATATTTAAATCTACTGTAAAGTTAACTTAATTAACTGTAAAATTGCTGTTAAAATTACATTATTCTTCATTAACTTACTGGTAAATAATATATGCACTGTCCAATAAAATAAATAAAAGTATATACAGGGTGATTCATGAAGTTCTCCCCCCACTTCTACAGCACATTGTACTAGTAAAATTAATGAAAAAATGTTATATAAACATAGGTCCGAAAACGCTTCGTTAGCGAGTTACAGCTAGCGAAAGATTTCGCCTGAATTCCTGGGTAAAGAGTAAAATAAAGCCATACTGAACTTTTGGAAAGGTTAATTAAGTAAGAAATATCATGGATTCTTATGTATTTTTTACCTGATAAAGCTAATAAAATAGGTTTCAGAACTGTACCTGTAGTAGTTTTTGAGGGATTCAGGTTTAAATGCAAAAAATTGGGGCACGAAACAATGTTTTTTTAAGTTTGATGTACAATAACTTTGTTAAATTGGTAATAAATACATAAAATCAACAAACATTAATTGTAAAGAATTTAATTCTGAGAAAATTGATATAATCAAAGTCTAAAATAAAACAGAAATAAGTACCAAAAAAATTCTATTTTATTCAGTATAATACATTACTAGCTGTAAAGAAATACTGTACGGTATTTTAGTTTAAAATAAAACAAAAACAAAATGTTTGTTCCTTAATGATGAGATAAAATTGAGAAAACAAGATTAACTGTTAAATAAATTTGTTTGTAAATAAAAAATATCATGTTTTATTACGTTGTATTTTTTTTTTAATTAAAATTTTTCATCAAATGTTCGAAACTAAATGAAGCAAACATTTTCCCATTATTGTTTACTAATCATCGAAATGCAGTTTTTTTGTTTTATTAATTTCTAAGTTGGTAACGCATGAATAACAGCTGATCAACAATGGTATTCTGTACTGTTACGTTAGAACTGTGTATTAGTGGTGTTTTGCAAGCTACAGCAGGAGATCGGGTTCTGTGAATCGTGTTATTAAATGCAATTTTTCTGTGAGTTATAATTCGATTGTTTATTTAGCGAAAAAAATGCCTTACTTATTTACATCAGAGGAATACGCTGATATGGTTTTTATTTTGGGTTACTGTAATGGTAATGCCTAATAGGAGGATTCCAGATACCAAAACAATTTCAGGAACTTTTCGTACTCTTCGGAAACAGGATCACTACCAAGTACTAGAACCAATTATGAACGAGCTGTTCCAACTTGATGATGATATTGTTATTAATGCTGTTCATCGCAGTCCAGGTGTAAGTACACGACGTATTTCTAGGCGGATAGGAGTTTCGCAGTCAACGCAGTTTCGGAGGTCACTTAATCGAAACAAATTTTATCCGTTTCATAAACAAAAGGTTCAACATCTACAGCTAGGGGATGGTCCGCTTCGCTTGGAGTTTTGCAACTTTTTTGAATATTAATAATCAACTCTACAAGCGTATTTTTTTTTACGGATGAGGGCACAATTCACTCGGGATGGTGGTCAATAACTTGCACAATGAACACTCATGGGCAGAAGAAAATCCACATGAGGTAGTGGAACAGAACTTTCAAACACCGATTTAGCGTCAATGTCTGGTGTGGCCTTTTGCACAATCGGCTGATTGGACCTTTCATATTACCTGGACGCCTAAATGCTGAGTTCTATTTGCATTTCCTTCAAGAAGAGTTGCCGCAGCTGTTAGAGAATGTTCCTTTACATCTCAGACAAAAATTTGTACTTCCTGCATGACGGAGCACCTCCCCACTTTTCACGTGCCGTTTCTGCTTACTTAAAATCATCAATTTCCTGGACACTGGATTGGTCGCGTGGAGGGCCTCACACCCTTGGCCACCAAGATCACAAGATCTATCTCCCATTGGATTATTGCATCTGGGGATGGATGAAAGACATTGTATACAAGACAAAAGTGAATTCTCGTGATGAATTAATTGCCCGTATTATGGATTCGGCTGTGCAGATACAGGGAAGTCCTGAAAAATTAAGAAACGCAACAAAAGCAATACACAAACGTGCTGCAAAATGTATTGATAATGATTGCCTCATTTTCGAACATCTATTATAAAAAGGTGCGTACGGTTGGCCCAACCTGATTAATTTTGCTTAAAACTAGTAATGTATTATACTGAATAAAATCGATTTTTTGGTACTAATTTCTGTTTTATTTTAGACTTTGATTATATCAATTTTCTCAGAATTAAATTCTCTACAATTAATGTTTGTTGATTTTATGTATTTATTACCAATTTAACAAAGTTATTGTACATCAAACTTAAAAAAACATTGTTTCGTGCCCCAATTTTTTGCATTTAACCCTGAATCCCTCAAAAACTACTACAGGTACAGTTCTGAAACCTATTTTTATTAGCTTTATCAGGTAAAAATACATAAGAATCCATGATATTTCTTACTTAATTAACCTTTCCAAAAGTTCAGTATGGCTTTATTTTTATTCTTTACCCAGGAATTCAGGCGAAATCTTTCGCTAGCTGTAACTCGCTAACGAAGCGTTTTCGGACCTATGTTTATATAACATTTTTTCATTATTTTTACTAGTACAATGTGCTGTAGAAGTGGGTGGAGAACTTCATGAATCACCCTGTATAAACCATACAGCAATGTTATGTCTATTGTCATGTATAATTTAAGTTATATTTATTGGTTAAAAATGTCAATTTTTAACTTGTTAAACAATGTTTAAGTATAACCAGCTGTTGTATAATTGAATTGTATACAGTATAAAATTAAACAATAAAGAATTTTGTTTTTATAAGTAGCTAAGCAAGTTTATTACGATTCAATATCCTGTTCCTGTTCTGATGAAAAAGCCTCTGTTTAGAACTGAGAAGGTAATTTTCAAAACCCCACATGTCCAGGTCCTCAGAGTTTTCATTGCAGCCAAAAAACTTATATTTCATTACTAATCATAGAAATATTACATTTTAATACACCAATATACTCCAAATATTAACTATTTGCATTAAAAATAACACTTATACCTAAATTTTGAGATATAACTTCAAAAAATTCAATTTAATTGTGGATATGTGTGGTTTTGCTGCAAACTTGGTAAGATGTGGGGTTTTGCTTGGTTGGGATATGTTGAATATAATGAAAATCACATCAATGTTTACTTTTTTGTTTATAATCAAGTAAAAATCACAAATATATATACTCATATATATATATAAAGATCAAAAAATCAGATATTACTTTCCAGTTTGTCACATATAAATCACAATAAATCCATTGTTTTTATTTTTAAACGTGGATAGCACAATCACTTTCCAAACAATGACATTCTTCATCATTGTTCATTTCTTCATCTTGTTCCTTACCCTCAAGTGAATCAAAACAAACTTTCACAATTTCACTCAGCATAAATAATCACTCAGTACGAGTATATATATATATATATATTTATATATATATATTTCACAGATGTCAAAATAGGAATGTATCGAAAGTTTTAAAATATGAAATAATACATTGTTTAAATTATATTTTTCTTAGGTGGAGAACTAACCGGCCGTAAGATATATAAATTATAGTTATATTAGGACATATAACAAGATAAAGAGACTGAAAGCAACTTCAGTTGCAATTAGAATATTCCACATCAAGAGCATAGCCAGGAAAGATTTTGGGGGGTCCAGACAATTGACATTTTTCCCGTAGTGGACAGAGAGTAAGGTCCCATTTTCTTCCTTAAAAAGTTATTGAACCGTTTCTTTGTTTAGAACGATCTTTCAGCAGTACATGTCAGTACTGAATTATTTAAATAATAATAATCGTTCATTGCACTTAATACGGCTGTTCTCTTCACCTCCTGCCCCAGAGAAGTGTATCCCAGAACCACTTCAAGTGCCAAATTTGGACATTACCCCAGTGACGCTTACGCAAGCTAACCTTTGAAGACCTCTTCGCTGATGTTTTTTGTTCAATTTTCGGTCACCACACTAGAGCAGCTTATGTGATCATTGATTTTATGATGGCTTTGTATATCTAATAAATCATTTTGTTTCAGTCCCCATTTAAATTCAAAGAGTCTTTTACAGGCCCCTAGAATCTCTGTATCGCTTTTGATAATATGTTTTCTATATTTGGATTCCATGTTAGACTTTCGTCTAGAACTAGAAGTTCAAGGATGGTGATAGTGCATGTCACTTGTGTACTTGTCTGAGTCTGTTTTAGGCGAGGCTGCTTCAGATCACCTCATCCCAACCTCAGCCGGTGACTAGCGAATTTTGGTGCAGCATCCTGATCGTCGGAACCAATGACCTTGCGGCCGGGGAGCAACGGAATATATTCGACAACCACAACCTGGAGAAGAGGATCACGTCCTTAGCTTCTCATAACAGGCTGATTGTCACCACGCTGCCTCATCGCCACGACTTGCCCTCTACGCACGACATTAACCAGCACACCGCTCTCGTGAATGCTTACATCGAAGAAATGGCTGCTAAACACCACATCACTGTCCTAGATATGAATAGACTGTAACAGAAGCACTTCACGAGGCACGAGATGCATATCCACATTAAAGACAAGTGGCGGCTGGCCAGACTCATCGTGGAGGCTCTTGCGGGTTGTGTGCCTCGACTGCTGCGGCCGAGACGGCTGAGGTTGCTCCTGATACCGGTACTGCCGTCCCACTCAAAATTATCATTTGGCAAATTACTACTGTCGCGGCTTCTTCAAAGGAGGAGGTGGTGCAATTATTACCAAAAACAATTTCTCTTTCACCCTTTACCAAGTTGGCAAACCCACAGGTAAGTAAATTGAAGTTACAGGGGTAAAGTTACAAACCAAACATTCTCAAATCGACAACGACGTTTTGGATGTTCATAGTCCCACAGTAAAAAGACTTGCTGATCTGCTAAAGTCGTTTGACCTAGAATGGTCAGCGAAAGCTATTGACAACATCGTCATCAACTTACCAGGCGTGCAGATTACGGTCCTCAACACTGCGCTATCAAATCAAATCAAATCATATTTTATTGTATTTTTACAATTTTACATTGCATTGCAAATGTCAGTAAATCATTTTGTAAATAGTTTTCACACATCCACCCAAACCTACACCTCCACACATTCACTCAAGCACACTCTCACTGACTCCAGATCCTATGCCTCTCATAAATCCCAGCGGCTTATCATGAACTCATCGACAGAGTAGAACGCTCTAGACACCAATAGGCGTTTTATACGAGTTTTGAATTGGTTTTTATTGTTGGAGTTCTTTATACTTTCCGGGAGCTGATTAATCTGACACCAACTTGTTGAGGCAGATGCTGCGTAAGCGTCAGCCTGTGCTGTTGGGCTCGATAGTTGTCCCTGATTTCTGACCATTATGGCCAACAAGCCGTTATCAATGGTCATGAGCCAACAAGGGATCCAGCATACAATACAACAGTCAGGGATACAAGGCCCACAAATATCCAGCTCCTTAATTCTCTTTTTTCAAAAGAAAGTTGGAGCTTTCTAAAGTTTGGAGATCCCTTCAAACTTTAATTCAAAAATTTCTAAACAATTTTCAACTACTACTTGAACATGAGTTGCTCCTTAAATCAAACTTCACGAAACCCGAGGGAAAACGTGCCTATGGATAACAAAAGGCGTCCTAATTTCTAGAGAAAATTGTTATTTTTCGGAAATTAAAATGCATTCACCAAATCAAGAATTTAAAGATTTCTTCCAAAACTAAAAACAAATCTGTAGAAAAATCATCAAAACCCGCAAAAGTTTATGATGTAAACAAAGCTCTGCTCACGTCTAATATTTAAAAAAAAAAACTACTTGGCCCATAATTAACAATAAGAAGACACACACTAACTAAGAAATAAAACTCAACGTTAACAACGAACTTATCAATGGCCCTTCTAGGGTCGCAAATTCAAAATTTTTTTGCCTCGTTAGGACCTGACCAAGGGCTCCACACAGCAGCTCAGAGTCAGCCACCCCCTTCATTATTACCAAGCTCCATAGCTTCCATGGCTTTGGCTCCGGTCTCAGAGAAGGAGATTATTAGAGTGATAAGAGACCCCCCTTAAAAACGATCATACGACTCTAATCACGTTTTAACATGACTCCTCAAGCAATGCTCATGGCATTTGCTTAGGCCACTAGCGCATTTAATTAACCTCTCTTTTCTCTCTGGACCAGTCCCTTCATCTCTCAAAATAGCAAAGGTCACATTAATTTTCAAGAAGGGCGATCCTTCCTCAACCCAAAATTACCGCCCCATCTCAATGCTGTTAGTCTTCAGCAAGATATTTGAAGTCTACCTCACAAGATGCGTAGATTTTTGGAAAGATATAATTTACTCTCAGTAAACCAATTCGGCTTCCGAAGTGGAAAATCGACAATAGACTCAGTCGTGCGTCTCCTGGATCGGATAGTATAGGGAATCGAAGGTCAAAGAGATACACTAAGTGTATTTCTGGACCTTACTAAGGCTTTCGACTGTGTTGACCACCGTAACCTCATTTCCAAATTAAAGCATTACGGGAAACGAGGAATCCCCCTCATGTGGCTCGAATCGTTTCTCAGTAATCGAGATCAATTTGTAATATTTTCAGATGTTCAATCAAAACAGGAAATACTAAGGTATGGAGTTCCGTAGGGCTCTGTTCTTTGTCCTTTACTCTTTCTCATATACATTAACGATGCCAGTTCTTCTGTACAACAAGGACGAATCGTCCAGTATGCAGATGAGACGACTCTCTGTCTCAACGCAAATTTAATCGAACAACTCGAAAAACCCCCCACCCCCCCCCCCCCCCACCCCCCCCCCCCCCCACCCCCCCCCCCCCCCACCCCCCCCCCCCCCCACCCCCCCCCCCCCCCACCCCCCCCCCCCCACAGGAATAGGGGTGAAAATTAATTTTTATCTTTTAACCACTAACTAGTAAAAATAAACTCACAATACCTTAATAGTGTATAAAAATGTACTTTTTGGTGATTTTCAGCCTTACCTCTTTTATCAAAACTGGTATTTGGGAAGTAAACTTATTTCTTTTTTAAAAACTGTATAAAGTGACAACATAATTTAAAAGATAAAAGCTTACTAATGCCGAAATACAGAAGTAAGGTTCCTCAGATCTGTGTTTTTTTTTTTAATTTTACACATTACATCATGGTGGAATGTGTAAATTTCAGTTCGTGAATAACATACAATTTTACGTTAGGTCATAATTACTGAAGTGTTGGTCAGAGGAACATTTGAAGGAGTTAATACATTTGGCAAGTGTTTTCAGAGATAAATTTAAGAACCACTAAATCAAATTAACATTTTACTTTTTAGTCCCTAAAATATTACATGATTATGCGTGAAAAAAAAACCTTCCTTTATATGTCCTTTATAAAATGTAAATATAAAAAAGTTCTTAAATGATATCTAGTAACTCATTTCGTTTCATTACAGTGCTCTTTATAGCATGTATTAAGTTTAGTCACTTAAATTCTCATATATATTTATATGTGTGTATATTGCATTTTTTAAATATGTTATTTACAGTAGAATAGAAATCAAAAGTCGCTTCAACTAAAATAATATTTATCAATTGAATTGTGTAAACTCTCCAATTGTTACTGGCTACCTCAAAATAAAAAAATATTATTTGGACATAGAACAAACGTGACTTAAAAATTTTAAATTATCTTAAAATTTTATTTACAGAGGTTTACTAATTATAACCAGACAAGGAACTAAGGAACCGAACTTATTTAGTAATAACAATATACATATTCATTGCATTATTAATATCATGTGCTAATATACATTAATAGTACATTTTTAAATTTTTTTAATATTACTACATTTTTGTTAGGTAAAAATTGTAAGTGCCAAGCTGGATTATTATATTACATCACTTTTCACAATATACTTGGTTGAGTACATTGCAATAAATCCATAGTAAAAATTGCCGTATGTTCGTAACATTTATAGAACAATTATTCAGAAATATTCAATAGGCAATTGAAAAACATCATAAAGGAAACGCAAAACTATTTGTCACGTTGTCTTCACGTGACCTACAATATTGTATTATTTCTATCATAAGTTTCTTAAGATTTTTAATATTTTAATACAAACAAGTTTACATGTGAAGCCCTGTTCAGATGAAAATGCAAATAATTTAAACTTTTAATTTGCTAAACAAATTTTCTTCTAAATGACACATTCGTTCTTCAACAAACGAGAATAACATTCGATAAGAGACCTCTGAAAGAGGAGATGTTATTGACTCATAAATTTCCGGCATGTTAACATGACCCATTTGTGTCGGTATAGTGTTCAATGAGTGAAGAGATAATTTAATCAAATTACCAGTCTGCTCGTATGCACATCAATGAGACTTTCAACGTCAAAGTGGTAATATAATAATTGCTTTGCTGCAGGAGCAGAGTGCTAGGTTTCAATTCCCTGGTTAAACTAACCACTGAATAACCAATAACAATTTATTTAACAGGCAAAGGTATCACGTAGCATGTGTTTACTTTGACATATGTTAAAATGTAAACTGATTTACCATCGTGTTAAATCCCCTTGAATTCTATACAGGGAATATTAAATCTAGTTCTCATTACCTGCGAAAAAAAACGGCAACTTTGTGCCTGAGGTCTCTGAGGTCAAAGCGGTAAGTCTCGCTAATGTCTGTGAGATTGTATTAACATACTCGAATGCATTTTTGTTTTAGATTTATGTCAATATGAATGCTTGTTAGAGTTGTATTAACTGGCTTAAACATAAATGAAAAATAAATACGTGACAGATAATTATAATGTTGACATTTAGTTGTTGTATATATATATATAGTTTTTAGGTTAGTATGCAATTAAATAAACAGGAGTTTAATTTAATTCATCAGAATATTAGAAGCATTAAGAAGTAATTTTGATATATTTTTAACTGAACTGACAGCTAGAGAGTTTTATCCAGAAATAATAATATTATCTGAAATATGGGTTAAATGTAACGAAATACAGTTCTATGACATTCCAAATTATATTAGTTTTTTTAAAAATAATGAAACTTATCGAGCTGGTGGAGTTGTGGTTTATATAAGGAATCAAGATAAATTATCCGTCATAAAATGTAATCCCGTTAATTTTAAGTCGGCAGATATTGTAACAGTAGAATTTAGTTTTTTAAACCAGGAATTTTTGCTAATAGCTATATATAGATTACATTTGTACGACAAAAGTTTGTTTTTAAATGAGCTTACTGATTTTTTTATAAAAAAAAACTTTTTTAAATCTTTTAAGCACGTCTTTTTTGTTGGTGATGTTAATTTCAATATTTTATGTGATGACAATTTAGTAGATCGGTATAATAATATATTATCTTTTGGTGGACTGGAATGCTTAATAAAAGAACCGACTAGGATTACTGACGAAACAAGAACTTGTATTGATCATGTTTTTGCACGAGTAAATAGTAAAGATGAGACGGAGATAGAGGCAACTGTTGCACAAGCAAACATAACTGATCATTGTATGATTGTGGTGCGTGTGCGTGTATGTGTGCAGGCGGCAGGTGCAGCTGACCTTTGCTCTCATGCTACCACCGGTTCTTATCGCATCAATTACGCAACACTTAGATCGGTTCTTGCTAACACGGATTGGACGGATGTTTATTGTCAGTCTAACCCTTCTGATGCTTTTGACGTTTTTCTTAATGTTTTAATTCATGCAATTTCTATACAGTAACTTTGAAGACTGCAAATAAGGCTATGGTCTGTGAGTTAAAAGCCGTGGATGAATGATTTTTTATTTGCCGGCGAATTAAGTTTATAAATCAGCTGTTTGAAAAAAGTTAAAAGGCATCCAGAGAACGATAGGTTGAAAAGTTATTTTAAAAACTAAGGAATAAGCTTGTGTCAGATATCCGTTTATTATTGCGTGATTCATATTATAGTCATCTTTTTGAAAACTGTCGAGGTGATTCAAAGTCCTACTTGGAGGGTAATAAATGATGTTACTGGTCAGAAAACTCGAAAACCTGGAAAAATAGCCTTAATTGTAAATGGAAGTACAGTTAGTGACCCACATGTTGTGGGCAAATGAGTTTTAAAACAATTTTTTTCTCTCTGTTGTTTGATAACCTAAATAATCTAGTGATTTCTAGTATAAACAATATTTTCCTTCCCCAGAAATATATGTTATAAATCAATGCTTTTGGATGAAAGTAAACGTCGAAGACCTAACAATAGCAATTAATTCATTAAAAAAAAAAACAGTACATCACCTGAGTATCGATGGTAATCAACTCTACATTAATTAAGTCCCATTCTGAAAGACATATTGGAAGTTTTACATTATTTCATTCATTTTAGTTTTAATGAAGGTATATTTCCTGATAAATTAAAACAGGCTGTAGTGAATATCCTTTGCATAAAAAAATTCAAAAAAATGATGTGCCATAACTGTAGGCCTATATCGCTCCTTTCATTTCAACATGTTGCTAAGATTTATGAGAAAGTAATGAAGAAAAAATTAATAGAAACTTTCTTGAAAAAAATAAATTTTTTTTAGTAAAAACCAGTTTTGTATTTAGAAAAGTAGTTTAAATCCAGAAGATGATTTAAGAAATTTTTTAGAAAATGATTACTTTGGTTTGAATTCAGCTAAAAAGGTTACTGGTCTGTTTTTGGATATTAAGAAAGCATTTCGATAACAGTGGATCATAGGATACTCTTAGAAAAAATGTTTGGCTGTGGAATTAGAGGTAAAGTTTTTAAAATGGTTTCAAAGCTATTTAACAGATCGGAAAACAATGTGTACAAGTTTGTAAAACATCATCAGTGATCTTTTGGCATAATAAAACACGGTGAACCCCAAGGATCTGTGCTTGGTCCGATCATATTTTTAATTTATAATTAATGATCTTTGCGATGGCACGTTTTTCAACGGTCACATAACTTCGTTTTTGCTGATGATACAGACCTTATGTTTATGTTAAAGATGATTGGAAACGGTAAAAAATTCCCCTTAGTTTTGATTTGAATGCACTTCCGAATGGTGTTTTTTCAGTAATAATAAGCTGCTAAGACCTGCCAAGTACAAAATATATAAACTTTAATTTTAAGGATTGAAAAGAAATTCCAAGACTGTATAGTTTATAAATGTACTAAATGCCTTTGTTTTCAATCCAAATGCAAGTTATTGAATGTGCTATAGTAGGTCAGTAAACAACCACTATGAAGTAATTAGGATGTGTATCTTTTTTTTTAGATCATGAGTTAAATTGGAAAGAAACATATAAACAAAATTTGAAGTCTAAACTTACTAACGTATTGAGATGTTTTTATTTTTTTTGAAAAAAAATTTAAAATTTGTAGAGAACAAGTTTTAAGGAACGGTTATATTTCTCATTAGTTAATAGTATATTGGAAATATGGTTTAATTTTGTTGGGGTGGGAATTATGAATCAAATAACAAACAGCTTTTTTCTTTTGCAAAAGTTTTTTTTTAAGATTAATGACAGGGAAAAGGGTAAGACAAGAAGCTTCGTATCCTCTATTCGTAACAAGTAAAATTCTTCCCTCTGAAGCATTTGTTTGTTTTCAAGGTCCTAAAGCTGTTTTCTGTAAGAAGTGGGGAATTTACGCAAAAAAAAATAGTATTTTATATTCTCTAAATTAAGAAATGAACCTGTATTTACTGTGGCCCAAGCCTAATTTAACTTTTTTTCAAAAAGGTAACATCATTTTAGGACCCAAAATTTACAACGTTTTTGCCAAGTGTAATAATAAATATGTAATTAATTCTAAATCAATTTCAAAAAAAAATTAAAAACGTGGTTATTGTCTTTTGAAAGTGTTGATTTTCTAGTAAATATAAAATAGTTTTGATAATTAATTTTAAGGGTTTATTGTTGGTTAAGTCCTTACACAAACGTTTAAGTCTATATGGAAGATATAATCTAACTGGATATGGTTATAATTTATAATTATGGCATTTTATGTAACTGAATTAGCTTTAGACTTTGAAAATTATAAAATGGTGTTTTTTTTATTCAAATTTGTTTTGTAGAAAAGCTTAGTTTTTAAATGGGAAGATTGATCGTATTTGAATTTTATATTTGTTAATTCAATTATGCTTGAGTGTTGTTTTTCTTCTTTTTTTTCTAAGAAAAGTTTGGAGCCTCTACACCAGGCAGTTTCCTTATGCCTATTGAGGTCCTATTTTTGTTTTCTTGAAATTTTGTTTATTGATGTACCTTAGCTGTATTAATATAAAAAAGAAAGACATGTTCATAATTCATTTTAAACAAAAAGTTACATTGTTTTATTTTTATTTTCATGTTAATTGTGTCTACAATTAAGGAGCCAATGTTTTTGTGTTTGTGCTTAAGGTATAAATGATGTTTATATATAATTTTACTATTGTACATTTTTACAAGAAAAAAAGAATATTTTATTTCTATCTATTTTTCTATCTTCTATCTGACATACAATTAGAATTTTGTTTCAATTACTCTATATTCAATTTTTAAATAAACATGCAGAACTACATATTTATAATAACGTATGGTCAAAATATAAAGTACTGGGTTTGCATGTAAATAAATTCAACCATAATAAACATTAAAAGGATTCGGACTAATTTAACCCGTAGTTTTAATTTAAGAACTCATAGTGAAAATTTCATTTTTATTCAATACAGGTTCTTCAGATTTAGGAGTTGAACATTAGAAACAATATACTTAAAAAAGTTGAACTTATTGTTTTCTACCATTTTATTACTTAGAGAAGTAGACAAAAATCGACCGAAATTACAAACATTAGCACTAGTATTTATTTTAAACCTTTGTAAAATTAAAAAAATATCGATTTAATGCGGAATTACATCAGAGGCGTTGAATTCCGGAATTAATTATCGGGTGTGTATCTTTTGTATTGGCATGGAATAAATTTCGAAAGAAAACATTTAATATATCTTATTTTAGTAGCAAGTAATAACACTTCCATATCAGATTCAATCTTATTCTAATTGAAATGCTTGCTTGTAATAACTGCTTTAAACAACCAAACATCCTAGCCACCTGTTGTATTTGAAAGCTCAGGATAGGAGTTTATGAATTGGAAAGGGAATTATTAAAAAATAGTGCATTGTTATCAAATAATACAGAATTTTAAAAAGTACAGGTGGTGTGCTTTTCATTGCTTTGACATAATTATACCTTTCTTTTTTTAAAAAAAAACATCTTAATAATGTTTAGTCACCATGGTTTGTAGCCAGTGGTTAATTACAGTGGGAACGCAAGGGAACGGCGTTCCCTTACCTCCCAAGAGTGCCGGAACGCAAGGGAACGCTTTTAAAAACTACGAGTACAAGTTTAGGTTAAAGAAAATTGTAGGATAGGATCAATATTATGCTATGCTATGTTTGCGAGTGGACCTCGTCATCAGATAGTAAGCGCCCGTACTCAAGCCAGGGTTGTTAGCTGTGCTGTGATGAGTCTTGCACGGAATCAGGCAGGAGGAAGGTGATGGGCGAGTCATCCTAGTTCGCTGCATGCGCGGCTGCGCCTCTCAATAACAAAGGGCAATACCACCCACCCCCACCCCCTTTCCATTCCCCCATCCATTCCTTCACCACCGGCGCCACCGCCCCAGTGATCACAAGAGCGTTTGACTAGTTGACTTGACCTTGTGTGTGTTTTCGCGTTTAAGTTACAAGTTGCCAATCGCATCCCATCACGCTTAAGTTCGTTTTTGAGGTGCAGGTCGTTGATTGTGTTCGTGTTTATGCTTCTTAGTGCTGGTGCAGCTAAAAAGATTCCTAATTGACTATGACCTTACCAGAAAACATTGCTGATTTCTTTAAACCTAACCCTACAGAAACAAAAAGGATAAGCGAATAAATGAGAACTGCAGTTCGGAAGCATTTGACTACAACTTCAATTGTTGATCAAGATAAAAAACAAGACGACAATCGGGATTCAATGAGGATAATTGCGATTAACCATTCCTCTTGCGACTTCCCTCCCGTCGGTCAAAATAGTATCCAAGTTGGTGGGTTTTGGAGGATCTGATGCAGACGAAGCTAAGGTTAGTAATGAAAATAATGATTTGTTTAATAGGGGTGAACAGCCAGTTTGTTGGTCTGAAGAACAAATTGTTTTGAATTTAAAGCTAAAAATCCATGGTTAATTGTGAACAGATAACTAGGTTTGCAACGTTTGACCCGTTAGTGTGGAGTACTCTAGGTTCAGAGAAAACGAAGGGCCTAAAGATTAGCGAAGAGAGGGTTTTTTAGGAACTCGTTACCGCTTATGGAAACAATAAAAAAGACCAGCAATCCTCTCTTAGGAAAAAGATAATTTTTACAACCGTGGGGTCCTCGAGCTCAAGTCCTTTAGCTGAAAAAATACTCATTGTAGCTAAGTGAAAGATGCAATGAAAAAAGCTGTTGCTTCTATGCATAAAGAGCAGCAGATTGTAACTGAAGCGCATTTTTCCGCACCAGGCTTTATAAGCAAGCTAAACTAAATAGGCCCTTTTTTTGAGTTTGAAACTGAAATAGATCTTCAAATAAATGAATGGCTTAGAATATGGGTGCGAATCCTACATTCAAATGTTGCTTGCTCCCATATAATTCATCATATTTCTGATAAAAAATGAAATCAGACTTGATAAATGGCCCTAATCAAGTCAGACTCTAAATATTCCCCTGCTTTTGGATGAAAGCCACTTCAGTTTTCAAAAACAAAAATGCTTTGGTGGTTTATATCAGAACTGTTCTAAAGGGAATGCAAAAACCCTTATGACAGTGTTCTTTAACACTTTTTGAGCTAAATAGCCACAACATCAGCTTGGTATAAATTTACAAGAACTTTTTAAATCAGTTTAACAAGCATTAGGTCTAAGTCCTTTGAATTCATGAAAGACCATATGATTGCTCCTACTTGTGATTGGTTCTTCCAGTGCAACTAGGGCAAGAAATCTGGCCTTGCCTATACAGCTTACTGAAACGTTCCCCAACTTGTTCCATTTGGCATTGTTTGAACCATCGTTTTTAGAGCTTGCCGTGCACGATTTCCATAGAAGAAGTAGCTGGAATGAATCATTTTAAGATATTATCATGGATAAAATTAGAAACATGTTTAGTTGTTCACCGGAAAAACAGCAGGGAGTTGGCAAGAAGTTGCTAAAGGACTAGAGGAGCAAATGTTGAAAATCGGCCGTGTTTTAGATACTCGTTGGGTAGCCTCCGAGCTTAGATGGCGGTGAAAGCATTTTTGGACAGATTTTAAAGCTTTGTACAATCATTTCATTGAAGCTTCTGAAGACAAACAAAGAGACTCGAAGCAACGTTCAACTTACAAAGGGCTTTGTGGTAACATTATCTTCTACAACTTTTGTACACAACCTGGCATTGATGTTCGATGCTCTAGAAAGAGATTATCGGATTTGTCCTTACAGATTCAAAAATCATGCCTCAACCTTATCCAAGCCCACAAGTGATGTAACACGGTTAATCAAAGTGTTTTGAAAAACCGAGTTGAAAACATGGGTAAACCGTTCAGTGGAAGCTAAAATTGCTATTGAAACGATTTGATTGTTTCAAGATGTTTAAACTTTGTGTAAGATCCAAGATACCCAGTATTCCAGAAAAAACAGTTCTATCGGAGCCTCTCTAACAACTTGACTATCAAGGTTGCTATCATCATATTCAAAATGCGGCTGAACACTACACCAAAATCAAGAATGACATCAAAGTGATCCACCCCATTGTAGTGGCCAAGAAGAACTTATCCATCACCTACGGAGAATGGTGAGATCCAGCGAATCTGCCGATAGATTTAAAGATTAGCAGCTCTCAGGTATATAATTAGAGACTTCAGACACTTCAAGCAGGTACTGAATGACTATGTTACAGTGGAGAGAAGACCTACTATTCTAGAGCAACCGCCCCGTCGTTTAAGAAACTGATTTCCATCATAAATAGTATTGTGGCAGTGTCTAGTGCTGAATTTGAACGTGGGTTTTTTTCTGCAATGAATCTATATTATGTCTCCTCTTAGATCTTCACTCTACATTAGCACTGTTTGCGATTTAATTGCGGATCAGGCTCCTAGGAACCGTCCCTGTGGCTAGATACAATCCCGAGCGACACGTGTCAAAACCTGGCAGGCGCAAGGGACAACCATTCAGCACTATGACACCAAGGTCAAAACAACGAGGGCAGAAAACATACCATGAAGACAGCATTGCATTTTGGGAATCTTTTGTCCCTAAATCTGTTTTTTAAATATCTTTTTAGAATTCAGAACATATAAGTTTTCATTAAAATCAACTAGCCTATGCCTAACTTATAGTTGTGTTCTGAACACAAGTTTTCTGAGTTCTTTTTTGTACTTACAGTTAGTTTTTGTGTATTGTTGTTTTGTTGTCTTTTGTAGTTTTCACACTTTAAAATATTAACAAACAAAAACTAAAACCTAAGTTTACCAACAGTCCTTGGCATTGCCTTATAAATATTATACTACAAATCCGTTACATAGTTTAGTTATAATAACTAATAAGCAAATAAAATAATCAACCTTAACTTTTTAAAACTTACACTAGATTTTAAAAAATGAAACCGTGTTACTCCACTCTGTGTGTTCCATTTATTTTGTGTGTAATTAAAACGCTTTCCTTTTCATTTCCAAGAAGTTGGTTTATTTTGAATGTATTAATATTGTTTTGTACCCATAAGGTATGCAATTTTTTTGTAAAATATGCAAACTTGGAAAAAAGCTGTTATATTAACAAACATCCCATTTACATATTAATATGTATTATTATTACTACTGTAATGTGTATAAATAAAACTGTGAATAATGCTCAAATTGTTTTAATTTTTAACCATTTTCCATTAAAAAATTAATATTGGCGAGCTTCATTGAATTCAAACAAAATGGTCAATGAAAATCAAACCAAATTATTTTTCTGGGAAATTTAAAGTAGGCAACAAGGTGTTAATGGAGTAGAGTAAAGTAGAGAGTAAACTCAATAATTTAAATTCATGTATTTTTAGTTTCTTACATCCAAATCAAGCACCTTAAAGAAAATAAAACAGCATAAAAATATCACTTGGTATTTTAT
Organism: Homalodisca vitripennis; assembly: GCF_021130785.1. Classification (NCBI taxonomy): domain Eukaryota; kingdom Metazoa; phylum Arthropoda; class Insecta; order Hemiptera; family Cicadellidae; genus Homalodisca; species Homalodisca vitripennis. The sequence goes on from NC_060211.1 coordinate 16,460,160, forward strand.
AAAAATGAATGTATTTTTATGTCTGGGTGGAGCCTAAAAACAAAGGTTTACCAGTTAGAATTTTCCAAAAGTTTTCCTGGGTGAGGGCCCCCCTCCTTTCCCCTGGGGTGTATTCCATACCCACCGGGTCTGAGCTTCCCGCTTTAAGAGTTTCCCACACCTAAAATTTTAGAAATTAAGCCACTGTTAGTAGCCAACATTGTGAACCCTTAAAATCACGAAAATACAGTTATATAATTTATGTCCTAAAATATTTCTGTATTATTAAAAGTGTTGTTTATGGATGTAAATTTGCTTCTTGGGTGTCATAGGCGTTAGAAAAATTAATAGAAAATATTGGTTACGAAAATATCCGACCATACTTTGGTACGTTATATTTCTCTAGTTATTTTAAGATTCTGATGTTCTTGATACTATAACTGGCAATCTAAGTATCGGTGTTATGGTAATCATGGTAACTTTTCGCTGCAAGATTGTAGTGGGGTGGGGGGGGGGGGGGGCAGGGGGGGGGGGGGGGGGGGGGGGTTACCACCCAAATAGTGTCACTTTAGAAAATCAATGCTATTGTTGAATTTGAAGCCGAAAAAAATGTTCACACCTCATAATTCAGAAAGTTGATACACCTGGTACAGTGATGGTTTCAGCCTTTTAGTAGCTCCGTGCAATCGGAAAATCCTGATCTTTTGGAAGATTAAAACTTTCTGATACATTCGATCTCAGGGGACTTCCGAGGCATGGAATAAAAATGAATTTTATTCTACAAGACGATATACATCACCTAAAACTTAACATTATCTATATTTGTTATAAATATCAATTTTTAACAAACAGTTTTAAAAAGCTATTATTTCATAACTGACTTAACAGTAGCGAGTTTACTACAGCATATGCAACACCAAAATTAAAATTAAAATATTATTTATATTTAATAAATAATAATTTAATTATTGTAACCATACACACGTCGTATTTCAATTTGTTCAATATTATCCAGCCAGGCACTTCAATAATTAGTGGCAATTACAAGAAAGAAATATATGTCGATTTTTGAAAGGAAAAATAGTTTGCTCAAGACTTACAAAAGATGAAAAAGAGCGATAACAACAGTCTGGTAATGTGCTCTCATTAGTTGATTAGTCTAATTCTTCATTTTGGCACACATCATCCAATAAACCCTGCAGATGTAGTCTATCGATAATCCCTTTTATTCTGATTCGGATAGTAAACATATAACAACCATGACAACTCATCTGAAGATACTCTTGTTCATTCTAAATCTGGATATTGGCCACTTTAATAAAACAAAGATCCTTATTTAAATTAAACAACATAAAATTTATTGATTTCCACGTTGTTCAAAAGAGTTTAAAAGCATTAAAAAAAGGTTTTATTTATATGTGAATGTTATACTTGAGCTGTGTGAAAAACTTATTATTGATAGTAAAAATCTGTAAAGGTAAAAACAAATTTATTATGAAATAATTCTTCTGTACATTTTACCGTGTTAAAATTTATAATTCATTTTATTTTAACGAAATGAAAGCTTGTCTTTTGGTTTCCAACGTATGTGATCTACAGACCGAGCTGTATATCGATACGTCATTTTTTAATTTTGTAGACATAAAATTAAAAAAACTATTGAATAAGTTAGAGATGCAGAACCAAAAAATAAGGTCTTTACAGAAATCTAAATATTTACTAATACTATTTGTATTATAAGAAAGTTTTATTTTAAAGATACTTTTGTAGTTTCATAAAAAAAAAAGGGCCAATGACAAATTTTATTTCTTTTAGTTGTAAAACCCAATTGGAAAGAATACAGTACTGGATGTTTGTTAACGTCTTATTATACATATGTGAAATTACGATAAACTTCGTAGAGTTTAATTGCTGCCAAGGAATCGCATATATATTCAACAAGCGAGCAATGAAATATCCATGAATAACCAAATGTACACTTTCCTGACCAGGTACTGGAGGATCTGAAGTAAGTTAACACGATTAAAGTGTGCTTTTTAAAAAGATAAAGACATTTAATTGATTAAGCCATCTCGGTCACGGGCGAAAGTTTTGCTGAGATAATCTACAAAGCGATCAAACACTGTGGGATAGAAAAAGTTGGATTCCACTGGAACTAGCCACAACCAGCGCTGCCTGCCGAACGCCCGCGGAGTAGTTTTTTTAACTAGTTTGGCACTGTCCGGAGTTCTACAGCTGAGCTTCCCGTTATTTGCTATAACTTCTGCTTCATAAATATAACAATAAGATGGTTCTCAATAATAGATTATTATATTTAAAAGTCATTGTGTCTGATCGATCCTCCGTAAATGTAACCATAGAAAGGTTGCCAGACGAGAATCTTATTACTTAGGAGTTCCTCTTATGCCAAGGAAGAAACCCATCTGAGCTTTTAAGAGTCAATTTTTGGAGATGAAAGAGCAGTCCGCCCCATCGTCTGTCCTTCTGTATCTTAAATAATTGAAAACATATCCATAAAGGATCTTCGCAAATATGGTTTCTCCTTGGGTCGATGAACAACCCCTATTGATTATTAACCCTAAAAGGTCCAGTGGTTGTTTAGTTACCTGCCAGACATATGACATAACGATCTGAGGAGAACTTTTGATAGAAACCTACAGACCTTTAAACTGGACTTTTTTGATGGTTTAAGCAAGAACCGGATTGATTTTAGGATCAAACGATAAAGTGAAATCCACCCGCCTGGTGTGTTTTTAGGTGTGTCGTGTACATGTTCGGCAGACTTAATAATATTCCAATGTTTTAACTTGAAGAAACACTCGGCGCAAACATTCAAGCTGCTGACCAATTTGGAATAAAAGTAATCCCCCCAATCAACTGTAAAATATGTAACAGAAAAATCTTTTTTAAAGAAAAATTTGGCAAATTAAGTGAGTGAATAAACAAGGAAGGAGAGTGCCCACACATCGTGTCGCGTAAGAGTCTTCGCTGAGGTCGCATAAAATATTTATACTTTACAACTTATTTAATTCTCGAGATGTTACCTGCTGGTAGATAGACATGCAGACTATTTATACAGATAAAAAATTCCTCTAAATTCCAAGGCTGGGGTACCTACCGATAACACAACACTTTACTGCCTAAGTAGAAATGAATTCCAAACAAAATTGATAAACTATCCCCGATATATCTTGCCATATGATATTTTCAGAATTTTGTTTAAAATTCCATGGAAATATTCAAATAATAAAACTTACGTTAGATGGAGAGGGCACACTACGCAAGAATGCACTGAAATATAATATTAACATTAACTTTCAAACATTGCTTTCCACTTTATTATTTTCCCCACAGACAAAAACGAAGATTTGCCAGCCTCTCGAGTGTAATATTAAATGAATCACAAATTATTTTTTATTTGTGGAGTTTCTTAGCATTAACAGTTTTTACAAAACTACTTAGAATCTTAAAGCGGGGAAGTGTAGTACTGTAACTGTAGTTTCATTAAATGAGTAAAACTAAATGATTACCCAGTGAATATGTGTTTCCTAAATACTGACACAGTTAATTTACAAGCTAAATTGAAAGCAAGTTTCGTATAAAGCTGTTAGAGTTTAGAAAATCATAAGTTTGCACTGACGGTATTCCATTGTAAGTTTAAAGAAAAAGTAACAAAAACAACAAAAAAAAAGAAAAAAACCAAAAAAAAAAAAAAAAAAACGAAAAGAAAACAGAAAAAAAAGAAAAAACAAAAACAACAATCACAAAACAAAAAAAAACAAAAAATAAAAAAACAAAAACAATTGTGGAAAAAAAGCAAACAACAAAACAAAAAAACAAAGAAAAAAAGGCGGGAATTAAAAAAAAAAATCCCACGTTCTCGGGTACAACCCCCCCCCCCCCCCCCTCCCCCCCCCCATCCCCACCCCCCCCCCCCCCCCCCTCCCCCCCCCCACTTCCCCCCCCCCCCCCCCCCCTCCCCCCCCCCGCCCCCCCCCCCTCCCCCACCACACCCCCCCCAGCCACCCACCCTCCCCCCCCCCCCCCCCCCCCCCTCCCCCCCCCCCCCCCCCCACCACCTCCCCCCCCCCCCACCACCCCCTCCCCCTCTAAGCTACCACCCCCCCGCCCCCCCCCCACCCCCCCCCCCCCCCCCCACGCCCCCCCCCCGACACGCACCCCCCCCCCCCCCCCCCCCCCCCCCCCCCCCCTCCTCACCCCCCCCCTCCTCCCCGCCCCCACCCCCACACGCCCCTGCCCCCTCTCCACTGCCCCCCCTACCCCCCCCCCCCCCTCCCCCCCCACTCCCCCCACCACCCCCAACCCACCCCACCCCCACGCCACACCGCAGCCAATTATCCGCCCCCCCCCCCCGAACCCAATCCGCAACACCACCCACCATGCAAACACTGATGCACACCGCACTGAAATAACTAGTTTTTAATCCGCACCCTACACAAACAATAGCCCCCCAAAAATTTTCCAGCGCGCCCATCGTGCAAGCCACATAACGCAAAAGTTCTAACATTCTCAGTAGTTTTCTTTGTATTAAAAAGTTAAGTACAGTAAACGGCCCCCGATCACGAATCGGGCCCAGACCCATCACATAAAGGTCGCCAGCGCCCACAGGCCCATTGACTAAGCCATACATATACGTGAACGGACATATCTGGGCTAGCATTAAATTCTCGCTCGACCAATAAATAACTTATTCAATAGACCAACTCTCCTGGACGTTATTCAGAAACTGTTGCAGATCTAAGAATTAGTTTACGCCAATGCTTAGTTGCAAAGATAAATACATGTTTCACCCTCTCTTCAAAAATAATTACTTCAAAAAGAATAAAAGTTAATAAAATTCTTGTTATTGAGTTTTGGACACATTGAACGTCATGAGTTGTGTAGGATATACGTGTTTTTGTTTAGCGTAACAAAACAGTTTCATATTGGGTCTCATTTAAATGCAGATAAACAACAATAAAAGTGACAGCCATTCGCTTTTAGTATTGTCTCCGAAACTGGAACTAATAATGTTATTTTTGGTTAAATATACTGCACTCTGTTAATCTGCTGTCTTTAGAACTGGATTTTGATGATTTGAATAGTGTATAATGTATTACTTATGTATTTTTTGTATGTTGCCTATTGTATTATTTTATGAATCGTGGTTGTTTTAATTATAATTTTTGATTCCATAGGGAAAATTATTCACAACTCTTGTTTACCACGACCAAGTTTCAAATCATAAATCCTCACTATCACAGTTATACAGTTTTATATTATAAGTTCTATAAGAACTAATTAAAGTTAAGAATGGCTTAAAGTTGTATTAAAGTTGTTACAATAACTAATTACTATACAATTTGAGCCCCAAATCGGACTTATAAAGATTATATTACGATAGTTCTAAAATAATCGGTATTTTGTATTAACAAGTAAGTACGTAGAAGATTATATTCTTTAAAATATATTTTTGATGTAGTAAAAAAAACATTTCTGTGGTTTATAATTAAGAATTAAAATTCCAATGTTTTAAATGTCGGTCCTTTTCTACTGTATACTTGCTTCCAATTTAAGTGTGACTACTTAGAAAGGTAGTTAGTCTGTTACTTTTTCTGAAATGTTCTTTGAACTTGCTTCTACTTGGTACTTGTCAATGTTTTCTTTGTAAATAAAAATAAATAGATAAACGTGGAAAATATTAGAAATATAGCGGGAAGTAAAATTTAGGAAAATCGGAAAAGTAGATTTTGATTTAAAAAATCTCGAATTTAGCTTGATATATATAGATAAGGGAACACTAACAGTGACCTGGGCTACTCAGGGACTAGGCATTGTATGAATGTTGAGCTTTGACGGCACCTAGGTGACACAACTCCACAGACAAGACCCTAGGGGGTGTCATGAGCCGCCTGAGAGTGCAGTATACGGCTTGAACACAATAACCTCAACATTGAATCAAAAAGTATTTATCCGCCGGGACTCGAACCCATATCACTTGTTGGCTGTGTATACCATATATATCAAATCTGCTCAATATATATAATATATACAAATAGCAGAAACAAACTAACTTTTTATTGAAGATTTATATATATATATATATATATATATATTATATATCTATTTTATATACAACCGATATTTACATAACTATGTAATGGTATTATCTGAACACTTATTTCTTGCCAAAATCTCCCAAAAAGGTGCTGCCTTTACTTTAGTGAACATAGTATTTTTTAAATGTATATAAATTTTTGATGTATTTGAGTTACACATGGTATGAACAAACTGTTTTTTATAATATATCCGTGTTATACAATTAACTTGTAATATAAATGATAAACTATGTCTATCATATTTGCCTGTTATTTATGCTTGACCAGGCTTGCAAAAGGAATTTGGAAGTTTTAGATTTTAAGCTTTTAATTTGAAGTAAGGTTTTTATTTTGTGAATCACTCAATTATAAAAGAACTGTACAAAACGTAAGTAATTGTAATGTATCTAATATACTTACTGTGAGTAACTAATAGCAGACTGTGTCAGTTCTGCCTTCTAAGCAACCAAACCAACCAGAAAATAGGTTCTCTTTGTTTTATAATAAAGTTGTTTTTTTATGTTAAAGTAAAACGTTTATTTCTGAACTTAAAATTGCAGCTAATAATACCAAGTAGTGCAAACACATAAAATATCACAAAAAAACTGTACATCTAAACTTAAAAAAGATAAGAAAATAGGAGGTTGTCTTTCTAGATAATAATGGTAGAACAAAGAGGAAAATTAGTTTGAAATTGCCTTTTTACGATGTCAAAAGCAAATTGAACTGGTGCCGAAGTAATTGAACAGGCCTTTGTACAAAACCTGTTTGACTTTTACAAAGACGTTTTACTAACTACTCTCACACACATACAGACATGATCCCGCATTACCAATTATATATTTTTGGGAAGCTGCATATCTAGTACATTGCCCTTCCCTAGGATCCCTCCTCGTGGAAACCGTCTCATGGGACCTCAATCACCCAAATTCCCTCCCCCCATTAATTCTGAAATATACTGAATACCGGAAACCTCGGACGTTTAAGATGTTCAATGAAAGGTTTTTCTCAGCTTCTTTGTCCTTTATAAATAATAAAACACTGCAGGAAATCACAACTTCCAAGGGTTAAAGACCATAAAAATCAGATAAAGTATTAGCAAGTATTTAATTAGTAAAAAGATATCTGATGTTTATATATTTATATGTTTAGTCTAAGTTATATATGTTTAAAAAATAGAAGCTCATGGGAGGGAAAACACAAGAGTTGGGGAATATTGGTTGTAATCAATAGTTAAAGTGAGGTTACGAATGAGTGAAAGGAATAATGTATCGTTAGTGACACATTTGTATTTACTATTTTCTTTATTAGAACATTCATGGGACACCATTCTAGGTCACCAATGTTATATATTTTCAACTGTAGATCGACTAATCAGTAAATGAGCTGATTTTATGAATTAAAATATTCATGATGCTACGTTAAAAGTACAGTTAAAGACAGTTAATAACAGCTCTGCCAATTGCATTACGTGGTTTATTGCATGTCATATGATATTTTCATCCACTTCTACATTATTGAGCAATTTACATGTTTATGCTGATTATTTTTTCACGTTGTGTTTATGCTGTCATAACGTATTTCGCTTGTATATTTTCTACAAAAAGTGTAACTGGGTGTTATATACACGGGAGAATGTGTATTATGTACACAATACAAATACAATGTCACTCTCAGGCCAAGATACATCAGTCTTAGTCAATATCACGTTCTACTCTCGCTCTGGTGAAATGTTGATTCTCAACTCTCAGGTGACAGTCATCTGTAGACAAGTTGTATAATAATGTTATGCTAACGATTATTAAAAACATAAAAAAAATTGTTTTACTCTGGTCAGAATTGTTTTAAAGAAATACGGTCTTAAAAATCACATCAAGAGATTTATAAAATAGTATAATTCAAAAACGCAATAAAAAATTATTGATTAAAGTTAGATGTATGGACTAATTCATATATCATTTAGCTTACGATCTGCAATTATATGGTTTTGTGCAATTATATGGGTTGGTTGGTTTGATTTTAAATTTAACGTATATAAATACAATAGGATTGTGTGACATGTAGTTTTAAATAGATATTTTACTTTAAGTAAATTGGAAAAAAGCTATTCGATATATCATCTGTTTGAATAATAATGCATAAAACAGATTAATTTAAATTGTTCGCAAGTTATCGCGCACATACCGGATAGAGATTACTTGTTTACTTAATTTTATAAGTTTTAAACAGGTTATATTACAAAAACAGATTTAGCAAACAAAGTTCTTAGTTAAAAGTATTCTTAGAATTTAAAAACATATGCTCTATTAACAGAAAGTCAAAATAAAATGATTAGTTTAAGTTTACGATTATTATTGTAAAATATAATATATTTGAATATTAATCCCAAAATTCCTATACATAACATAATAATTAATTAATTTTGTTATATGCGACTATTTAATATCAGCGGTTAAGCATGACCTCACACACAACTTTGTAATCTTTGCACTTGTACTCGTATGTGGTGCGAGTGAATTATATTTCGAAAGCAATTGTTCAATTTGCCTTTTTGCCACCATCAAGAAAAGATGTTAAAAGTTTATAATTGATTTTGCCTTGTCTCCCCAAGCAAGAACTTTTATATACATAAACCGGTCTTAGAAGCTTACTTCTGTCAAAAAGACAACTAAGATGGTTTTTTATCAGTTTGTAAATTTATAGCAAAAGTTAGAAAGTAACTTTGTCTTTTGATACCTGTGATACAGCACTGAATGCGCGCCGCATATTTCATATTTTCTAAAAATATATGATTAAAAGTATATTTTATACTAAATCTTTTAATTTTTCGATATGGACATATTTTTACACTTTGCTCAACAACGGTTGCATAGAAGTTTGAAATAAGAAGTGATGTTACTGTGATGCTACTATTTATGCTTTTCAACGCTATAAATATAAAAAAATTGAAAATATTGGTAAAATTTGTTAAACATATAGTGATGCTGTCATAAAGCAATGTTTACACAGGACAGTTTGATTACTTTTAAACAGGATTTTTAAATTTTTAATATTTCATTCCTTGTAATGCACCATTAGAGACCTAGATAGAATTTTTCACAACTTTAGAGACAAGTGGGGTGGGGTGTAGTGGGATGTAAGAATATTCTTATATGTTACCTAGGGACCCTAAAGATGTCCACGTAAAATTATCAGTACCAGCAAAAAAAGTAGTTTTATGTGATTTGGTAAAAACCAAACACAGACAACACCAGATCATTATACTGGGTGTCCCAAAATTACAGGTCCAAACTTCACCAAATTGTTCAGGAGGTCAAACTGAACGAAAAATGTCATATAATGTATAGTCCTATCTAGCTTCGTTTACCTTAGATCGGCCATTTTGTATTTTAAATACAAGTAATTTTATTTTCAATACGGGTTTACCGATTTTGTTAAAACTTGGCATAAATATTATAAACATGAACATAAGTTGTAAAAAAATTATTTTAAAAAGATCTTATGTGTATTTTCAAAATGGCGGGCCATTTAAAAAAATATTAAAACCTAAATAACTTGAAAAGCAACCGTTTTTTTAATAATAATATAGATTAAAAATGTAATACATTTATTATTCTTCATTATAACGTCTACTAAGAATCGGTATCTGTCATGTTTGCGGCATGTTGGCTTCTGTCAGGATATAGTGAAGTCGTTGGCTACATTCCAACTTGAGGATTGGCTTTGACAAGGCCCATTACACAGTTATTTATTTTATATAGTGAAATAAAATTGTATACTGAATGACTACCTAGTGGTACCATTACGAAACATTCTAAAAATAGTATTGCTAATTAATTAGGTGATAATACAATTGGGGAGGATAAATATATTGTAGATAAAGATTCTGAAATAGTGATACGAAATAAAATATTAAAATTACAAATTGCAATAACTGCTATAATATTTATTGTATAGATCAATGTAAAATGCAAAATAAAGAAGAGTAAGCATATACAATAATAATAAAATAGTTCAATCACATTTAACATTAATTTACTCATTTAATATATCCACCGTTACTGAAAGGCCAACAGAGAGTTGCAAAGATTCTTTTATTGTTTAGATGTAATAAATACGACTGAAGTAGTTAAAATATGTTCTTTCTAACATCTGCATTGTAATAAATATTTGCGTAATTGCTATAAGGAACACTCCGACGTCATTAAAGCGTACATACATAAACATTTTATAAAAACCTTATATTGACTTCACCGTCTAATAAACCCCCAAACTTTGTGTTTGGTTAATGTTCAGTGATGGCTAAAAGGATATAGCATAGAAACAGTAAAATAGTCATTATTTGATTGCTTTTTTCACTAAATGCATAAAGCTAAGACTAATAATAAAACATTTATACTGCTGTTATAAAGATAAATATATTATAATACTTATATAACAGTAACTAGAAAGGTAATATTTAGTAAGAAAGTAAAGTTGAGTAAGGTGGTTTGAAGTGTAATGTGTTGAAGAGTAATGAAAGTCTTTCCTCGTAGATTCATAAATTAAACTAATCCTATTCAGCAAAAAATCACGAGTATTCATGCATTTATATAAATTTAAAATTGAGTGCAAATTAAGAAAAATATACATGTTTCACACAACTGAATAACAAAAATTCTTTCTGGTATATAAAGTTTAGGTATAATTTAAACCTCATATTTCCTTTACACAAAATACTCAGTACTAGGAAAAAAAGGAATAAATAATAAAAAAATAAAAAGTAACATAATACCAGACTTACTTTATAATCTAAAAAACTAATATCTATCGTGAACACTGTGAACAAACAATGTTGTTTGGTTAATATATTTTGTTAAAATACTCTCAGTAAATAGTCAGAATTTAATTACAAAATACAGCGTAATAACGTCTTTGTTTTGTTTAACAGCAAAGTGTAACGATAATATTGAAAAAAATACATTTAGTCCTTAGTGTCAGTGCTAATGTTGATTAAAAAAAACAGTAACAGACAGAGCGCACACGATCACATAAATGTAAGTGCAACAACACGTGTGGATGTGACAACTGCTGTTTTTCTGAAAATATTGAATATTTTTGTTACATTCAAACAGTTTTTACTTAAATTCATATTTATTTGGGATTACACGTTTTAATAAAGTTGTATTTCCTAAGGAAATCTGTGAATTAAAATATATTCCAGAAACTAGAATGGATATAATACAATAGAAAAATTATCAAAATCTATCGGTGTGCATCACCCTCTCCTTGTACAACCTATAGTAACAAACAACGCTGTTACTTCCTTTATGTACTTAACGCGATGTATTATGATAGGAATATCTGATATGTCAATGCCATAATAAATTTGGTAATATTTTGCTATTAAATATCATACAGTGGAATAGAGATGCAATGAACTATGAAGCTAAAAATATTCTTATTTACTTAGATGCATTGAATCAATAAAATTTATCGTGGGACAGAGTAAAATTGACGAAAAATAAAAAAAAATAGGGCAATGTACTTTGGAATACACTAAGTGTTTTAGCGTAGTCTCGGTGTGATATTAATCATATTGAATAAAAAAGCATATTTTAACAATTCTGTAATTCATTTCGCTTCCACAAAGAGTTTTAGTGTAATTGGGTTGATTTTGCGGAAGGTATCAAGTAAAAGTAAACCAAGCGAATCTTTAAACGTGGCAGAAAAGAAAATTTAATTTGTAAATTATCCATTAAAATGGATATGACGTCAACGCCATGAAATCAGATCACTTATAACCGTGTTATCCTCATTTAAACTTGGACACTTTTATTCTTCTAATTAAGTTATAACCAAAAGTGTGGAAATTCATGTAATAAATATAAAAGGCAGGAGTAAGCCAAAGTAGGACTTTGTACGCATTATGTCAAGAAAATAAATATTTATATTTCCCCGACAGACAAGAGAGATATTGTCCGAGCCATGTCTTTCTCCAGATATCTTGCGGATAGTGTATATGTGTTACTCTCACACACTAGATTGTCATATGACCGCAAACCAGTGCGTTTAAATAAATTTTTTATTGGCTTTATTTAGACAAGTACCATGAAGTAAAATCTAACTTAATATTTTTTTATAAAGAACTGAAACCTTGTACAACATTTCAAGTCTTAAAGATATAAATTTAAAGTAATTCTAGAAATTCCCGTGGATAGAACAGACATGAATGAACTTTTATTAGCTCCTCGAGTGATAAACTTCACTAATGATCAGCCAAAAAGTAATTTCTACACTCAAGTAAAAGCAAGACAAATAGCTTTACAATGCATCGAGAAGTTGAAGAATGATTTAAATAAACAGCAAATAAATATTTCAAATTTTCAAAATCTATCCAAACAGAAATCTGCAAATTAGAATATAATATCTCTCAAGTATGATGAAGTGTATAACATATTTTATTCAGATTTTTTTCCAGTATTAAATAGAGTTTTCATGTGATATTAATGTATAAACGAAATTCTTGCACGATTTAAAATGTCAGTTAAATTATAGATTAATATTATATAAATTATAATAATTATACAATTTATAATTAAAAAATGTAATAATATAAAAGAAAGAAATTACTGTGGAATAACCTTTAAAGTACTTTTATAGTTTCTTTATATAAATAAGATAGGAGTAAAACTCACCACGTCTCGCGTACCAGGCTTTGCTAAGATATTGCTTGTAAAAATCTCAAGCCAATAGCTCATTTCATTCTCTAGATGTCCTGCGATCTCAATTAGTCCCGGTTGGAGCAATAATCCCTATTCTTTACTCTAATAGGTCCGTACTAGCTTATTAGATAAAAATTCATGAACTAGACATAATATTCATAAATACACGTATTTGTCACATTAAATAAAATGTAAATAATATTTATTTCTCATTATACAGAACTTACACTTGTAAGTTGTAGTTATATATACATTTAAGTAACATAAGTACTGTTGCACAATGTATTAAATAATGTTTTTTTTTTTTTACTTGAAACATAATTTGTTATAATTCTGAACCAATAAGTAGTGTGACATAAAAAAGCAGAATATATTGAGCTGAAATGATCTAGCAGTTTAGGAAATTGAGCCCGTTCCTCACTGGTTTTATCTTCCTCTGGATTCTGTCTCGATGAAACTGTCACCTTGATCCATCTCGGCGATTATTATTTTTATTCAAACATGTTCTGATATGCTCTGCTTGTTTAAATTTTTGTGAAAAAAGATTTGAGATATAAAAAATCTTCTTACTGTTTGTGACAGCAGTAGTCAAAGTTGATGATTAGTATTTGAAAAGTATTTTATACGGTCCGCAAATAAAACGAATTGGTTTTGTCCTTACAAACAATACCAATTAGTGGTTATTAGTTACTTTATTAGTGGATACTCCTTAGTACGCCACACCGCGCGTCATGAAACAGGCTTTGCAGATACAAAGTTCAATGTTCATAGCTTATTCATTATTGAGCATGGCCTGGAGAACAGGCAGGCAATCATACAGAAATTAAATTGTTACATTCCCCAGGCAGACAAATGTATTGTGCCCGCCTACTGAGTATTAGACATCTATAGTGCTCACAGTCAAATGGAATGGACATGTATCACCATAGAAGTCATTCTTGTTTATGGAGAAATAAACTTTCGAGAGTCATTTCAAGGCTGCAGATGATATCTTTCCCTAAATATCTTGCACATAATAAATTCAAATGTTTGTTCATTATATTAGGTTTGAAAGCAATTTCCAATAATGAGAGCTCCGATGAGCTAAGGTGGGTACTACAACGCAAGAGTGCTATGAAATAATATCTTGTCACTGATTTTTAACATTAACTTTCAACTGTATTATTTTTTATTTTAGGGTTATAAATAAAAACGTCACATGTTAATTAAATCTTATATGATTGTATTCAGTCTGTTTATAATTAATTTTAGTTATCCTACTATTTTAAAAATTTCTATTATGGTTGCCTACAAGACCAATGTAAAAATATTCACTAAAGCTCTGCTAAATTGTATGGAGTGACATGCATCATTCATCAAACTTGGTGTTTCTAGTAAACAAATGAAGCTTCGTTCAGTTCGATTATAGGTCAGTTAATGTTCGAGATATCGTGCGAGCAAAGGGACAGATCAGCGGAGAGACAAAAAGAGAGACAGACAGACATACAGACATTAAATCTTTTAGCCCCACGAGTGATAGGGAATTAACTGACGCTCAGGAAGTTAAATAAATGGTATGGGACGTTATGGATACGATGCTTTCTGGTATAACAATCGTCGCAATATTAGGATGAATATTATAACGGAATAAGCACTCTCATTATTTTTGGCACTATCAACTATATAGTAGGGATCATTTCCACTGAAATAGGAGAAAAGGAATTAATATTTACGATAATAACCTCCGATGTAGAATATACTCTTTCGTATAAAATATAACCAATGTAAAAATGCTCGCTAACGCTCAGACCAGTAACCGGAAAATTGCACGGGAGAGCTACGAAATGACTTTTTCCTGGTAAAATAATCGTTCGCAATATTGGGATGAATAATATTGACGGCCCCCCACCCCCCCCCCCCCCCAAAATCATTTTTATTAGGTATTATTAATAGTTTTTGGTTCTTATTAAAAGTTGAAGTTGTAATATTATTTTGTGTTATGATTGTATAATTATTAATTTTTTATTTAGAAGTATCATATTTATAATTTTTTAGTGTTTAGAATAATGTTTAATTTAATGTATTTAGTAAGGTAGATTAGTGTTAATATTAATTTGGTTAATATTTGTTAATAATTATTGATCAGACAGGTTAAGTGTAAGAAAGAGGGCCACGAGGACCTAACTTTGCCTGTTTAAATAAACGAATTTTCATTTCATTACTGTAAGTATTGCTTATTTATTGTATCTGTTGAGTATTTTTGCACGAATCCAAGTAAAAAGCTTTTATACTGTAACTAATATTTGTAATAGATTAACTAATAAGCATTAAACTTTTTCCGCCATTTTAACATTTATTTTGTAATATTTCAATTACCATACTCAATTACTAACTCATATTTAAAAATGACGAAACAGTAGTTAATATAGGTTTAATTAAATTAAAAGAAGGAAAGCAATTCGTCTTGTATTATTTATCACTTTAAAAATTGTATTTTTTAAAAACTATTCATTACTGTAAGTATTGCTTATTTATCGTAACTGTTGAGTATTTTTGCACGAATCCAAGTAAAAGGATTTTATACTGTAACTAATATTTTTATACTGTCACATTTTTCAAGAGGCAACAGTCGATAAGGATATTCTTGAGAGAAAGAAATTTGAAATAGTAAGTAACATCTCGGTAACATCCTGACCACAATAGAGTCCATAATACGAAGGACAAAGTTCAAGTTATGTGTTACCATTTCCGTATTACGTACAGTGGTAGTAGACTGCTGTAAGAAACATAATGTAGTTGTAGAGAACCGGAAGTTGGTACCGTTAAATGTTAACATCATATGTATGAGTATATACGACTTGTGATGTTATGACATTTGAAGCTCCTTAACCAAGTACAATAGTAGAGTAATCTTTCATGAGAAATTGTTATATTGCTCTTGTTTTATTCAAACGCTACACGTCTCAATATACATCATTTTAATCTTCTCCGTGATTTTTAATTGGTGTTAACTACGCTTTCACTTGAAGGGCTTGAAAATTTCATTTATATCCGTCTGAATGAGTATGTCTGTGTAACTGTCTTTCCGCACAATGTATCGAAACAAAAATGAACCATAGATATTATTTTAGCGTGAAGTTTCACTTATAAATATAAATTTTTTACTTTTGTGATAGAACATGTCACACTACGAAATTCGGTTAAGCGTTAGTGAAAATGTGTATATTTTTCTTATGGGCAACCATGAGGACAAAGAATAATAGCAAAATACTATGAGATTTTACGATCCGGCATATTAATAATAATGATTATATAGCCTAACTGCCCCAATACGTACAACGCATTCTTATATATATATAATTATTATTATTTTATATATATATATATATAAAATATAAATTATATGATGTTTCTTTTGTTTATTATTTTTTGTTGATATATTTGCTTATTTACCTACTGTATATCTCTTGAAAATGTCTTAAGACGAAATATAGAGAATTTTTATGTTCTTTTTCTTCTATTCTTTTCTATTCTTATTGAAGATATATATATATATATATATATATATATATATATATATATATATATTAAAAAAGAATTTTTATTTACGAGTAAATACACCATTTTATATTGTAGGTAATCGTTTGTAACTAATACAGCCGTTTCAAATATTTACAATTTTAAGTAACTATTTATAATATACGCATAATATTTTGTTTGCCAGGCCTATATTATCATCTTTCATAAATGCAAAACTTTGAAATTAGTGGGATGCAAACTAATAGTACAAATTATTAATCTGAAAAACATAATGTAAAATATCAGACCACTCATCCCATAGCTTTCAGTTACAAAGGTTACCGCTCATAAATTGTATCCACTCCACTGAATTTCATTCCTCTCACGTTATTCCACATGTTATAAATATTTCATAGCAAAATAAGTTCGCTTGCATTTACTTTTGAATTTTTGAATTGCAATATTTGCCGTTGCCTTCTTCTGCAATTACATTTGAAAATCTATTTGTAAAGAAGCCCACAAAAGCAATTGTACCTGGACTATTTTAATAGGATATTCTTAATTTATTTTTTATGCAGAAGTTATGACACACGTATTCCACAATACACATATAGATTTTAATATGCGTTGTAGATTATTCAGATGCAACAGGGCACTGTATTTCGTGGGTAGTAATAATTTCTTTAAGTTAGGGCACCTTTATGAACCAGCGGCTGTGGTATATCCATCCCATTAATTTTGATATACATTTTTGGTGACTATATTTACTGATTTGAGGCCAGTATATAAATTTTAGTTGTACATGAAAAAATTTAGGGTTCAAGCCAGACAAACGAATCAGCTTCACGGTGAAACGTCCCCAGACATAGACGATGTGACAAAGTCACCGAAGGGAGTGAGACAATCACCCATGGTTGAAGCAAGTGGTTCCCATATACTTCACTATTCTGGAACAGTTAAAATTACATTTCAAATATTGAAACTAAAGAGCTTATGGCTAGCGCTCTAGAATATTTGAAAATTAAGTGGGAGTGTTTCTTATAACTTAGTGTTTCTTAAAACATTCATGATTGAAATGTATGAGCATTCCATGTCAGTCTGCACTTGATGTAGAAATTTAATCCTATATACAGAAGAAGATAGATCTGATTGATTTTCTGGATTAAGAGATGCCTACCCATCAATAATTCATTGCGACTCAAAATTTCATTTCATATTGCCAGTATGTAATTTACATTATACATGAAACAACATTACAAATACTTTATACCAGACTTCCCGAAATAGGTAATGTAGATCAATCTCCGGAGAATAAGGTATTTTTATCCAAATTATAAGAAAGATATGATTACATTCCTGAAAGAAGCAAGACACTCTATAGCTTTGCTGCTGTATAATGCAATTCTATATATTTTTAGATTACACATAGATCGTAAATGCGTTATTTGTATGAAAACATTATTTTGGTTCATACATTACATTGACGTTTAGTGTCAGTTTAAGAATTCATGACATGCTCCAGCGCGAGGTGTAACCAAGAGGCTCTTATAATACAGCTCAACGAAACCAATTTATGATCCATAAATCTTTAAGGATGTAACGCTGCTGCAAATAACAGTAAGGTTTTATAGTTTATGGTGGCTAGGTTTAGTTTACACTCTTTAAATAATATTTATTCTTAACCCAAATATATAAAAAGTCTAAAAACTCTCTATTTCAAAGTGAAAATATTATTAATTGCCCCTTAGTCGGATTTTGTTATGTAGCTATATGACCATAACTCTTCTTCTAGAATAAAAATTAATCTGATACCTTCTATACTTATTGAAATCTACTGATATCAAGTAAGGTATAAATTTATGCTAGAAACTTGCTTGGGTACTAGTATTATACCAAATGGTTTTTGTATAGGTATTTTCTCTCTACACTAACGTCCTTTTCCACGGGGAACCCACCTCCGCACTAGTATTTTAAACGGGATTCTAGTCTAGGTCACAGTATTGAAATGAAACACGCTGTTAAGATTAAAAAATGTTTGTTTTATTACTCAATCCATCGTCGTCTATGTATAGTATCAACGTGTAACCTGTATTCTCTTAATCATAACATTTACAGCTAGGTGATGCCTTGAGAACTCTAGCACTGGATCTGGAGCTGTATCGCCGAACAGAGTATCGAGCCACTATATCGTCAGGTGCAGTCTTGGGGTCTACGGGTAGTTTCTTAACTTCTGTAAAAGTGCTCGAGATCTAACAGCAAGCTTCGTAGTTCGGTATTGCTGTCAGACTCTGGGTCCGCGGTTGAAACGACGTCATATGATGTCCCCTCTGCCCGATGTCCTCTCAACTGGCTGGTGGGCCTTCACATCCATAAAGTCATCGTTACGATCCCTACGAATACCCTGATCAGGTTGCGATCCGCATAAGAATGGATCTGAAACACCACAAACCTCTTTATATACTTTGGAGTCTTTAAAGCTACAAGCGTCGTGAAGGTGATTCTCTTAAAAGTGTATATTTTACTTGTTATACTCTAATAGTTATTGTATTGTATTTTTCTCAAACAGTTTTTAACTACAAGGCAATATATTATTTAATGTTTACATATAATTTGTTTATAGTTAAATACATCTTAATCTTACTTTAAATTGTGACATGAAACCATTTTGTTTTTCTGTAGACATATAACGTAGTATTGCATTGTCTATATGACATGTAGTTAATGTATAATATATCTGACTCAGTTCATAAGTCATACGCTTCAGACTCGAAACTCGCCACAGCTCGAGTACAGAAGGCATCACGTAGGTTAAACTTAGGAAAAATCTTAAGTCTGTAACTAAATGTTTTATTTACTATGCCAAGTGGTAAAACGTTAAATATAAAGAGAAACCATAGCCTTATATTTTAACTCTGTTATTATTTACTAATGCATTTTTTTGGTAATACTTGAGATATCCGTTCATCGAAATAAACTATAGCACGTAAATAAAACATATGTTCAAGTTTCTTCTGTTTTAAAAAAATGAGCGACGGAATTTTCCTAACTTCTATGTTTTGTATTATCACTTTCATCGGTGCTATATTTGGTATATAATATTAATATATATATATATATATATATATATATATTATATACAAATTAGAATATGTAGATTAATAACACAAATAAATTCACAAGTGTCTTTGATTAAAGGAATGTTATAGTTTTTAACCTGTAGATGGTTGAATATCAGTTTTATTATTTCTACCTAACATGAATTTTAGATAAAAATTATAAATACTAATTTGCTTAAATTTCTAACTTTAAAAAAATTTATACATATATAAAAATTTGAAACTTATTATTTTAAAGAAATTTAGCCTATATATTTGAAATAAATAGGTATAAAAATACAGGACAAACAGATAACTATCTTAATTTGAGAGATACGGACAGTCCTACAGCTGTCAACAATGTTCATATATTATTAGCAGTTCGAAATTCTGCAAAGTTTGTTCATATATCTAGAATTCCACTGTCCTCCAACACAGAAAACCCGTAAAACCCGCCAATATACAGCGCGCAAAAAAGCTTACGGTTGCTATGACAACCAGTACCGGATCGACAACAGGCTCAGCTGTCGTTTGACTTTCAGCTAACATCCTAACGTACATATTAGCAGTTTTAGTAACCAGATCGCGATGGAGGATACACATTTGATTGCAAAATTTGAGGTCATACGCGATAGTAGTAATTTTTGCAACGTAAGATTTCTTTTAATACGCGTGAAAAGGGATATCACTTATTGTAAAAGAAAGATAGATTCCCTAAGAGGATATAATTTCAAATACAGAACGCCCTTTAAGGAATATAAATCTTAAAATTCAGCATTAGTTTAGAAAATATGATTGATAGTAAGTCTAATAAAACTAACGGTAAAACCTATCCATACCTTACCGTATTTATAAAATTTAAACAGTTAGTTACCCTTAAGAAGAGTAAATTTAACAAGAAAAAGTAAACATTGCCACATTAAATTTCAATTTATTGAATATTACTGAAAACAATAGAATAGCATCAGTGTTTGCACACATAACCATGGGTAGTATTCCAAACAATGGAATCAAATTACTCAGTTATTCTTACCCGGATATTGCTTCCACACTATTTTAGCATTTATATCTGTACCATCGTAAATGTTCTAGTTATAACGTGTAATTGTTTAATAGGACCAAATACACTACTTTTAAAAATATTTAAATCCTTACAAATATTAAGTCCGGTGGTCTTACAGGAAAAGCGCGGGAAATGTGACTTATTACAAGGTTCATTCTGCTTATACAAATTATCATATTGTCTTTCTTAAAATCAATTCTGTCGCAAAATCGTACGAGAGTCCAGAGCTAACAATTACAACGCTGACATGATTTTGAATGAAATTTGTTTTTAAAAAAGTAAAACTATTCACTGCAACTTTCAGGTATTTTGCTCTACTTCCCAGCATTTCTGCAACTATTTTATACCTACTCCACAGAACGTGTGCATACTTAAGACGAATCTAAATTCTTGACCATGCCCCATTCTCAGTAGATGCAACATTCTTTATCGCCGAGCGCTACGTTGCTGCAGTTGATTGTTGTATTAGTTTTAAATAATTTGGTATATTTAATACTTTTACGATTTTTTTTGCTATAGTATGTCCAGTATTAACACACTTTTACGCCAGGGAATCACACTATTAAACCAAGTAAACACATTAATGACAATAAAACCTATAAGATAGACGAATCAAAAATTATACGTTACATTAAAGATTTGCAAAAAATTATCATAGTTTGGTTCAAAATAAATAGCTTTATTAAAATTTTAAATTAAACCACCTAGGAAAAAATAATAATATAAGCGCATATGTGAAAATGCATTTAACTGTTTAAGTTTTTTTCTTTCTTTTTGCAAAGTGTCTTAAGAAGCCAGATCAATAAACCGTACGATACTAATAGACACGGATATCAATTTACGGCACTATATAGACTAATATTCGATACGGTAATAATAATAACGGATTTTAGGTTACGGTACTAAATAGACCAACATTCGGCACGGTAATATATTCACCAATATACGGCACGGTATAAATAGACACGGATCACAATATACTGTACTATATAGACTAATATACAGTACGATACTAATAGACACGGATATCAATTTGCGGCACTATATAGACTAATATTCGATACGGTAATAATAATAACGGATTTTAGGTTACGGTACTGAATAGACCAACATTCGGCACGGTAATATATTCACTAATATACGGCACGGTATAAATAGACACGGATCACATATACTGTACTAAATAGACTAATATACAGTACGTTAATAATAGACACGGATATCAATTTACGGCACTATATAGACTAATATTCGATACAGTAATAATAATAACGGATTTTAGGTGACGGTAATAAATAGACCAATATTCGGCACGGTAATATATTCACTAATATACGGCACGGTATAAATAGACACGGATCACAATATAGTGTACTAAATAGACTAATATACAGTACGTTACTAATAGACACAGATCGCATTTTATGGTACTATATAGGCTAAAATACAGTACGTTATTTATATACACGGATCACAGTACAACTGTTGATAATGTACATATCATAATCTCAACACAGAAACATAAAGATTGAAGTTATCCAACTGCTACTATTGTTTTAGCGTTCCTTTTTTGCCTATGAAGATTTTGCCTATGAGATATTAGAAAATGAAGTGAAAGTGTTCATCCAAACCTTGTAAACAGTACTTCACAAACTGTTTTCCTACAGAGATGATAACTTATGACCCTTGACTGCCGGAAACATTTATCATTCCTCATTCCCTCATCATTATAATGTGAAGTGATTATATATATTGAACCATTATATATCCAAATAGCTCTAAGTGAAATACAAAAAGGTAACAGGAAATATAGTAGTAGTAATAATCTCTTATAACTTGGATATCACTTCAAAATAAATCAATTCTAGATTTATTACTCGACACTACAGGTTTACACGACACAAAAAGTATATTGATAGTTTTTAGAATATAAGATGTTAATTTACAGTTGCGGAAGAAATAATGATAATTTAGAGTGTTGTATCTACGTATTCATGTGATGTTTAATTGAGATTAATAAACAAATTCAGCTTCATACATTTAGAAATCAGTTTAGAAATTATATACTTCAGTTAATAGAAATAAGTAAGAGAATTTATATTATTACTGAACTATTAAATTCGGTATAAAATGAAAAAAAGTCACCATAGTGTTATCATATGGATGCTATATAATACTTATTTTATACGTCGATGTGTTTGTTACAAGTGTGAGAAAATGTTGACTAAGTGAAAATGAATTTTGATAAATAATATTTCGGTTTTAAATACTGATGACTATAACACAACAGAAAAGCTTGTTCCAGTGTAAGAAATAGCCTTTTGAGTATGAAATAGCAATAGAAAATTTGTATATAAAAACTAAATTTTTCAAGGAGAACCCGATCACATTTTAAGCCTTATTCCAATTTTACGAGGCCATTTTAATCAATATGAGATATTAAATATAGGTTTTTTATTTTTTTCATTTAGTATTAATTAACCAACTTTGGCTATATCTTAGTATTTTAGCTCAGAGTTAAAAGATATCGCTTTAGCATGACTCACCAGCACGTATCGGGTCGAGTTAACGACAAGCAGAACCGCCGGAAAGGTTTACTCGTCTCCTTATCTAAAGTGTCCAGTCACTTCCATGATAGACACTGTTACTGGGTTTAAACCTTTATCTTAACTCTTTATTCATAGAAGCTGTTAAAACAAAGAATTTCGTAGGCTAAATGCTATAAAAATGTTTGCGAGTAATAAAAGTGTAAGTGACAAAATATATTTTATTTAAATTTGGCCAAACACGAATGTTTAACAATCGGTGAACTAAATTTAAACTAATTATCAAAGGGTCATTGAATAGCAACGGTCTTCATACAGTAGTTTTAAGAATTAAGAAACATATAGCTTAGCATTTAATATTCGATGTATGGCATAATGCTTTTTCTCACTTTTGTATGGTACTCTTACTTTATTATTACTAACAAACTGCATTACAGACATAAAATAGTGGTGGATAACTGAAAAACTCATCTTGAGTTTAGAAATAACAATATTATATTAAGGTATAAAAACTTAAGGTATAAACAAAAAAGTGTGTTTCACTTCTATGGTTGTTAAAGAGTCAGATAAAATGTATTTTGTGAAATATTTTATATAAAAAGTTTTTAGATATGTAAAAACAACTTCTTTATTTTAAAATTTCTTAAAGTAAAATATTTGTACATTCTTTTTCATTTACAATGAACTAGATTTATAAAATACCAAAGTGAAAATGTAAAATGTACTGGATAGTAAGAAAAATGTATTATTATCATTTTGTGATCCATAATGGATTGAAAGAGAATGAGAGAGTTACACTCTGAGATATAAAAGTGGGAGTTTTGCCCCGCTGAACTCTAACGTGCATCAGTGATTCTTCCCAAGTTTACGAAGAATTCCCACCTGAAGCTTGCAATTGAAAAGTTTTACCTCCTAAAACATCATTTGGAAATTTAAGGAATTATTGAATTGCCGTATGTAAAAATAATGTAATTGAATAATAACTATTTTAATGTTGTTTGGAATTGAAAAATAGTATAGTTTATATATAGTAAACAAAAATTTCGTTATCCAAAAGTATATTATTACCTGAACTAAATATATAAGCAAAAATATAATAATTAAATTAAATTCCTTATCAGTTTAGCTTATCTAATATCAATGCAGACGTATACTATTATTTTTCTCCATTGTATATTATAAATTATGTTGGAGATTAGTCTTTCATACTAAAACGACAAATTGTAATATATTCATCTATTTATTAATAATCCACAAAATTTAGAACAGTACACCACACTACGTGTCTCGTTACATGCTTCAATAAGTTTGTGTACACGCTTATATATAAAATAATAAGGAATTGATTTATTATTAAAATTTTTTTGCTTATGTATTTAGTTCAGGTAATATACTTTTGGAAAAGTATATTTTCTAACTACATAAGTTTTTATATATATATTATATATATATATGTTGCTATATATAAAACTCATGTAATTTCTTTAATTCTTGAAATGCCCTCTGGGCCGATACACAGACAAACATAATACAGGAAATACTTAACAAAAAAATACGGTAATAAAATTTCATGGTTGGCCTTGCAGTATTATAGAACATATCCTGCCTTTGTAGAAACGAAGTGTTATTCGTAATTATAAGTATAAGGACCAAATATTTTTTGCGATATCCTGCCAAATGATAAATTCCAAACTTTGTTTATTACGTTACGTTTCATAGCAATATTCAAACAATAAAGGTTCCGGTGAGCTAAAAAAGTTACTACTACACAAGAGTGCACTGAAATCAAATCTTTTTAACCAATTCCAACATTGTTTTCCACTCTAATACTTTTTCATTTTACTCTATGAATACAGAAGTCACATATCAAAATTCCGTATTAAAGCATTTTGTTTATAAGTTTATCTATTTTGCTTTTTTCTCCGCGCCAACGTGGTTTCTTATAAGAACAAGGGAATCCCACGCAGAGACATGTGTCAACATCTAAATCAGTGTTGCGCAAATAAAAATGAAGGTTTTTTTCAAGTCTGTAGTACATTTTGTTTTCGATAGATCTATCTTGCGGATAGATATACATTTACAGAAAAATAGACAGATAGTAAGGCGGACCAACTGAAAGAGACATAATGCAATTTGTCCAGCCTCTTGAGGGAAAGAATTTTTTTAAATATAAAAACTAATTTACGTAATAATAATTCAGTTATGTTTTTGTATTTGTAATTATGACCATGTCATATTACATAGCAATTGTTTTCATATCCTTAAAAAACTTCATATTTTAAAACCTTGGAAATATAACACTAATAAAATAGAAAATTTTAGAACAAATTAATCAAATAGTAGGGAGTTTTAAATTTTTATATTGGTGTTTTTTTTTTTACCTTCAATAGGTACGTTTATAGTTGGTATAAAACTTTGCATGATTACCAATGGCTGCCAACGGTAAGTGCATTGTTAAAAGCGGTTGGGTTACAGTAAACTTGCGTAATTTAGGATTGTAAGTTACACCCACATAAAGTTTCACTGTGCAGTTAAATATCAATTGCGATAGCTATGTCGCTGCTATATTAATGTATACTCCTGAAAACTGTGGACAGCTCTTATCTCGAAATCGTGTAAGGAGAAGTTATAACCAGATATTGTAAAAGTACACGAGCAACCTCTTGTCTTCAACTGATTTTTAAATAACCCCATTACTCAGCTTAGGTTAGCAGGTGTTGCCGGTGAGGTGAAAAGTACCTTTTTCTACTTTAAAGGCACATAAACGTAGCACTTCTCAAGTGTTACGGATCGTTGGAAGCTAATGCAGATTAGGCTGTTCAGACGAACATCACTATCGTTATTGTTAACACAAATAATTGTAACAATTATTTTGTAGTAGAGAACGTTGGAAACCGGTGTAGTCACTGGTGGCAAAATTAACTCTTTCTACCATAAAGGCACAAAATCGTGTAACTTCTCTTGTGGATCAATACCAAATTAACGTGTTAATACACTTGATAATCTTTAAAATGTGCCGAAATTTCAATATTTAATTAGTTGAGCTATCTTTACTGTTATTAAATATTTGACTTTATGGAATTATCTTCTTCGTAATACTGTACCAATATTTAGTGCTTAGAATTGTCTACAAAAAAACATTGTGTTCAGATCAAAATTATTATCAATTCATATTTGGCATTTGGCAAAATTGGACCTACATACCACATCGGGCTCTAGTTTAGACATATATTTCACAACTCATTCCACATTCATTCATCACCAATAATTCCCACTTCGCTCAGTCTTGTTATTAAAATAAAGTAACGTATATATTTTTTATTTTACCAGGCAAAGTTAGGGCAAAGTAAGAAGCCCTCTCTAACGCTTAACTTAAGGGGAAACGGGAAGGTGACTTCCGAACCACTACCACCAATGGCCGGACAGGCGGGCTGATTGCAAGCGATTGCTCAGCGGTCAGCCATCCAAGCAGCAGCCACGTTCGACGTTGCTTGATTTGGTTATCTTGCGATAACTTTTGTACCAGCTACACTGCCCCATCGGCATGTTATTGTGTGGTTTCCCAGTATTACACCAGAAATTCGATTGAGACGTAGATGCATTTCGTGGCAATCGGTTTATCAAAATATAAACCCCTGAATGTGAAGGCAAGCGTTCATAAAACACCGTCCTGTGTCTCCGTGTAGTAAAGAAACTAAGTACAATCATGTGTTATCTTAGTATGTGACATAGTAACCCATTAAATATATAGGATATCTCTAAAGATACTTTATTGACGCTAATTCTCATTTGTATATCTGAGGGTCGTAATATTTTTAATTTCGTTTAATATGTCTGTCTATCTGTCCGCTGGACATATCAAGAATAAAATGAGCTACACAATTTTAATTTTACATGCAAACTGAAGTAGGACTGTTACGCTACATGTTTCTCTGTTTCTTATGGTAAGAAAAATTATAAATATAATACAATAACTAGCTTATGCTTGAGGAAAATATAGTCGGTAAACACTAACAGGTATCATAACAATAGGGAGAACTCAAAAACACGATTTCTGCTAGTGAAGGTAACACACTGTCGCGTGGTCACACCAAACTAACCACATAGGACGTCCCTGGAGAAATTAGTTCTAGAGAATGCCAATTACTAGTAGCTACCAAATATTTTAACTTATTTATCACAAAGTTTGATTGGGCAATAAAGTGTTTAATGGGTAATATGCAATAGTAATTTTATTTATTACGTAAAAGTGATACGCCATGTTATTTTAATATTTTTCATACTTTTAACCTTACCTGAATACGTTATCATAGTCATTGTAAATGGGTATAGCTTTTAAAGGAACAAATTAATGTAATTCTATTAGGTACAATATTGCTAATTCCTGATTGCTATGATTGTAAACATATCCCTCACTTTATGATAAGAGCATAGTAATAATATAGCATACAACATGTTTTCTTTCTTAAGCTACTTCTTTCTTTTATAATAAATGAAAGTTAAGAACACATAAGTGACATATATGTATCTATTTTATTCGAAATAACATTTTAAAAATAAATCTGTAGTTCAAGTAAGTGAAAAACAGATTTTTTTACCACAAAAATAGAGACTTTGTCAATAATATAATCGTATAACAATACGTAATACGCGAGCAACACATTAAACCAATTATAGCACGTCATTTTTGACCTGTTTGTAAAATCCTGTGGAAGTCTATTATTGGCGAAATATGTACCAGCAGATAAATAGATTTATCTTGCTCTTTGTTGTCGAATCAAATGATCTATATACCTAAGTACACTAATAAGCTAAAGAGCCACCAGCTGTGCACTCATCTCATTTTGGATGATATTTCCACGGCTTCCATAATATTTAGATTGAAATCTGGATCTACCAATACTGTACTCTGTTTAAAATGTACAAAACTACTCCGGATCACTCTGTTCTCTTAATAATCAACGGTCATACTTGGAGGGAGCAACTTATATTTAGTCCCAACTACGTTTAAACACTCATTAACAATATATTCTTTTGATGATAGTGGCACTACATTTTTTACCTACTGGACAAAACACGTGTATAGGAGATGTCTGAGGTCGCAGTTTTACATACTCGATAACAATATATTTACTTGATGGTAGTTGCCAATGCATTTTGTACCTACTGGACGAAACACATGTGTACGAGATGTCTGAGGTCACAGTTTTAAATACTCGATACAGTTAAATTATAAGGTTAATTGTGGTAAATAACTTTATAACTGCCAATTTCAGAATTTAAACAAAATATATGAATTTCCACATTGCTGTAAAAATAGAGAAATATGTAATAAAAATATGAAAATAATATAGGTATGGGTCTTTATAATGGTTGGAAGTTTGCCTACGCTTTTCGTAATTTAATAAGATTGACTTCCATTCACATTGACATCAACATACGTAAGCGGCGTAAGTATTTTGGCTCGAGATTGCTTCTTTATTTGCAAAAACGTAGATTAGGTCAAAGTTGGAGAAGAATAATTCTCGTAAAAAAGCTTCCTGATCTTAATTTTGGAGGACTAGAACTTACCTGTAACAAATTGGTGATGGATTAGCCATTTATCGACAAAAACCACAACCTCGATAACGTGTTTATGTCAGAATTACGTTAACACGACTTGCATCCATATCAATTTCGCATATAAAACAATAACACAGGTAAGTTAATTTACTATTTACAAATTCACTTTATAATACAATAAAAATAGATTTTCCCCATGAAACGTCTAATTTATTATATAAAAAATAACAATTTCATTTACCCAGAAGGAGATCGAGAGTGTCTTTGCAGTCAATTAACTAACCAAAAGATTTGAGAGAGGTACAATTACTACGCTTGCTAATATTAGGTTAATAGTCTGGCAAGAATTTATTTCGAAGAACATCAGAGAAAAATAAAACTATCGCGTAACGAGTAACAGGGTACCGAAAATATGTGTATTACATACAACACAACTAAATAACGGTACAATTCTTTTAAATAAAGTTTCTTATATTTCTGTTAACGTTTGGCAGTTTAGGACAGATATCTCAAATACATTATACTTTATTCGAGGCTTAAATTTAGACCAAAAAACGACTATACCTACCAAATTGGTGGATTCTTCTATTTCCTTAGTCAAATTAAATAGGTTCATGACACACACACACACAGACAGTCTTGATACCTTATAGCCCAAGGTAGGTATTGTCCTATTTAAGGTGTAACATGTTACTTTTTTAACATACAAAATTAAATTTAAATTTAAAATATTCATTAGTAAAATTGTAAAATTAGAACAGACAATTTTTTTAATATTACGAATAACGACTTGGGTTTTAGAATTATCATAAAAAGGAGCGAAATAATTATTTTACTGACGATGAGTCAGACGCTATCTGGCAGGTCCGTGCCCGCGCGGATATCGTCGCTTCCCCTCCGATCACGGCGAGAGGAGAAGGCTTCCCCCACCCCCGCGATCGCACGAACCTATATAATGACGGCCGATTGAAGACACAGGGAGACAGTCAGTAACCGCGACACCGCCGACGACCGCTGCTCACCACGACGACTTCGACCCCTTCCCCCGACCCCGCTCGCTGAACGACTGTACATCGCGACTCGACGCCCGCCGCCGATATCCAGCACCAGGTAAGGAACAACGACCATGTTCCTTACTAAAGTGTTTTATCTCCGCCATCAACAATTCTTCCACATTTTTTTTATATGAAACAGAATTTAATATTTTATTTGTCATTTATGAAAATTAATCGATCTGAAATATATTAGTAATGTTTGATGGTTATAGATTTATTTTGATAAGATAATTGTTTGATTTTAAATATACTCTTAATAAATTATTTGTTATTTAAGGGTATCATTAAATTTAAATAGAATATATTTGACTTTCTCAATTTACTGAAACTTTAATTACTTTTTCAACTAGAATTACTAAAGTTATTCTTTTCTACAATTTAACTTATATTTTGAATTCCAATTAATCAGATTATATTTTTTTTTTGTAATTTCGACTAAATTTTAAATACTGTGATAAAATTTTCCTTTCTAAATTTTTCAGGTCTCGCATTTCTTTTCCTGGCGATCGATCTTACACCTCATCCCGAGTTTCCTTTATGAACTTTCCTACCGATTATCTCCACCCGGAAAAAATATAACAGTCGGGACTCGCCTTACCACTGCTTTCTTTCCGGCGATTGTACTGGCATCCTATACCCACGACTTCCTTTTATAAATAG
This sequence comes from Homalodisca vitripennis, assembly GCF_021130785.1. Lineage (NCBI taxonomy): Eukaryota > Metazoa > Arthropoda > Insecta > Hemiptera > Cicadellidae > Homalodisca > Homalodisca vitripennis. The sequence goes on from NC_060211.1 coordinate 16,490,420, forward strand.
TTTCTTCCCACCGACCCCGTCCTCATAAACTAAATCTTATGTTCAATCGATGTAAATTTTTATATTAGGTATAAAGTTTTCTCGACCATCATTCTGTTGTCTGATTATTATCACATTTCTTGGCGAATCTCTAATCTACTCGGAAATCTTTTTCGTTCTTATTGAAGTTCAATCTAATTTTCATTTTATTAATTATTTATATCTTTGTAAGTGATTATCTTTTTTTTTTCTCCTTTATCTATTTCGGGACTCGCAACCCTTTATTTTTATTTTTGCGAACGTCCTGACACCCTCACCCCGATAACCTCCATCAAAATATTTATTTAACGATATTTTAGTTTCTTTTTCTGGTGAACTGTGCAGATAGGGTGAATGTTCAATTTTTCTTTGATATTCTTAGAGCCCTAATATTTATAGTAATTTAGCTTAGTAGCCTTATTGCATGGTTTAAATCATTTACCTTTATCTTAGCTTGCATATGGTAGGGTAATTCTGCATGGTGTGTTATAAGTGATTACTTTGTTTTTTTTATTTTCCAAAATTATATGCCTGAGAAAGTAAACTTGATATTTTATTTTGGACCTATACACTTGCCTACAGAATAAATACAGCTTAGTATATTTTTATATTATAAATTCATCTAGCTTTTGCATCCCGTAGAAATATTTTTTGTTAATGGTTAGTGCTTGCTTTATGTATATAGTAGTTGCACTGTGATATTGGTGCATGGCTAATTTTTAATTTATAAGATTGTATATTTGCTATTGGTGTTATTTGAATATTGCTTTTGTTTGCCATTGCTATTCATATTTTGCTTTGATTTTGTATTTTGCTTCTACTAACCATCATTATTTAACCGATTAATTATTCCAACCCCTGGCTCTTACAATAATTACTGTATACGACTCCCCGACCAAGTTATCAGTGGAGACTACTCAGCTTACTTGTAATTCCTCACTGACCGACGTATCAATAAAAAATACAGTTGTTTTCGAAAATCGAACTCGCTTGAACAATAACTTTCCTAGAACAAGAAATTTTTATTTTTCTGAGCAAGATTATTTTTTTATTTTTTACGTCTTAAAAATTTTATTGGAGTTGACGTGATGAAGTAAGCCCAACGTTATTTTGGAAGTATCAATTTCTTCCGCAGGGCCCTCTGATTCGACTCCTAACAATAAATAATAGTTGTATGAAATTCTCGAACTCTGGAAATTTCTAACCCAGCTCGACTGGCTATCTGGCAAGTTGCGAATATTTTCGCTTGCCCCGAAAATAACATCGCAAAGTGGCGCCCGAACAACTGGGACTGTAATATACGTTAATTTACGAACTTTACGATTTACTTTACACTTTTTTGTGAATATACTTTACAATTTACGACTAAAAATTTTTAAAGTTTTACAATAACTTTTTGTTTAAGAAAATTTTATACGTACAATAATGATGTACTTATTGAACCTCTTTCTCCGCCCTTATCAAATTTTATTTTTTATGTACGTAAACGGAAATGATGGACAAGGGGACGCAAACAAACGAAAAACAACTACGACTACTACGACTTCAACTCGGGTTACGACACCACAGGCGTCTGTTGGTACATTACCAAAACTTTGTCCCCCTACAGTCGCACCGATTACTACTACGCCTACTGCTACTAGTACCATCACCACTACTACTACTACAATGGGCCTACCGATCCCCCCTACAACTATTCCCAATCCCCAAATTATGCTTCCTTCCCCTTCGGAGAATGATCCTCGTGTGGGCTGGATTTATAAACTACAAAAGAACGACCTACAGGAAGAGTTAAGAACATTTAATCTAAATCCGGATGGTAATGTGGCTGAACTACGAAAGCGACTTGTAACTTTTCTTAGGTCTGGAAAAACACCTCCTGAACCTCTTCCACTAAGAACAGAATTATAGTCATACGGACAAAACCTCGCGACCAATGTAGTTTCCTCAGCATTAGGACCGATTAGTGCCTCTCATGTTGACGGTCATACACAACATGAGGAAGTTAGCATTCGAGAAATGTTAAACCTCCCTCCTATAGCTAGTTTTAGACTAGTACAGGAACGATTAGCCCTTTTAATGCACGAAAAATCTGTAAATTCCATAGCCCAAACAAACACACCAGATATAACAACACCTCACCCGTTGAGAATGCCGACAGCAAGATCCCTCACAGGTGATGAGCCTCGTGACCCGAATTTTGGATTGGACAGTGACGCTAACATGGTCAGCAGGCCTACATCTGAACTTAGACATCCGGATATCTCTCATATCTGCAATCAAGTTCGGAAATGGAATTTGAGATTCGATGGGGATGGAGACCCAGTCTCTTTCATTGAGCGTCTCAATGAACTTGCCGAATCTTATGAAATACCTCCCGATCGGCTACTAAAACCATTACCGGAACTTTTTAAGGGAAACGCTCTTTTCTGGTACCGAAATAATAAGTCATTTTGGACAAACTATGACGACTTTATAATCAGCTTCGAAGAGCAGTATCTTCCTCCAGATTACCGACGTAACTTGGATGAGGAAATAACTCGAAGAACTCAGGGCGAGAGTGAGCCAATGCGAAAATTTATTGTAGCCCTTACGACTCTAATTCGACGACGTGGTGGCTTCTCTGTAAACCAAACACTAAACCGATTATATTCAAACATGAGACCTGAATACAAATTAACGATCAGAAGGGAAAGTTTTCACTCGATTAGTGAATTAATTCATCTTGCCGAAGTTTATGAAAGTTATTTGCGAGAGAAGAATAGTTACCGACCTCCTCCAAATCCGGCTCAATCCATGGTACCTGAGACAGCATACGACACAAAACGTAGAGTTTTTGTCATACCCAGTTCAGATGAAAGATAAGCCAGAAACTGTATCACGATAAACCCAAATATTTTACCGATAAACGAAGGTTCGAGCCCTCTACAACTGTCCCGACTAACACTACTCAGCCAAGGCATCTTACTACAGATACAACGACTGCCATTCCTATTTGTTGGAATTGCGAAACTAAAGGGCATAAATATCACCAGTGTCCTCTCCCTAAAACCATTCACTGTTTTAACTGTAAGAAAGTAGGAGTTCGAACCGTCCAGTGTCCTTGCAGGCAGGGAAACATTTCCGGAGCCCGGAGCGTCAGAGGTGTCCCGGGACTCTGGGGCAACAAATCACCTCAATCGAATGGCCCAAATGGCTCAACCAAATAAAAGAATTTAACAAAAGCAGCTGTGCAGAAGTTAAATCGAACGATCCTAGAACATTTGTATCCATTAAGATTCAAGAAACTACCTTTTGTGCACTGCTTGATACGGGATCAATGGTGACTATTATAGGGGAAAGAGTAGCTAATCATCTATTACAGTTAGGTGTTAGGCCTAAGAACGTAAATGTTAATGTTAATATGGCCGATAGCACAAATAGCCAGATATCTCAGGCCTTCGAATTTAACTGCGAAATAGCCGATATTACAACTAAGGTACGTGCCCTGTTTCTACCAGGCTTAACTACGCCGATGATTTTGGGTATGGACGTTATAACGCCTTTAAAACTGATCGATATCACTCCTCATGAAAGTACTGCAGAAACAGTGACTAGATGCGATAATTCAAAGACTATTCATACTGATGCCGTTATGACACTAACAGAAGTAGAAAGTAAAAAACTGAAAGAATTCCTTGATTATCAGTTCAATTTGTTCGATGGCTTTATTGGTCGCACGACATTAGTGGAACATAAAATTCACCTTAAAACTGATACACCCATTAAACAGAGGTATTATTATCGCAACCCGGCAATGCAGGCGATCATTGACAAAGAAGTTGACAAGATGCTGGAGTCAGGCATCATTGAACCATCATCTAGTCCTTGGAGCTCTCCACTAGTGCTGGTTAAGAAATCGAATGGAAAAGTAAGGTGTTGCATCGACTTAAGGCGAGTTAATGCGGTCAGTGAGAAGGATGCATATCCCCTTCCCCAAATAAGTGCGATACTCGACAAACTGAGGAATGCTTGCTATATATCCACAATCGACTTAAAAGATGGCTATTGGCAGGTACCTCTCGAAGTTAACAGTAGACCAATTACGGCTTTCACTGTTCCCGGCAGAGAGTTATTCCAATTCAAGGTCATGCCATTTGGCTTACACTCTGCTCCGGCTACCTTTCAGAGATTGCTAGACCAAGTGATAGGACCTGAGTTTGAGCCCTACGCTTTTGCCTATTTAGACGATTTGGTGCTGGTACCCCGAACTTTCGAAGAACATTTAAAACTTCTGAAAGAAGTGTTTGAACGCCTTAGAAATGCAGGATTATTACCAAATATGGAAAAATGTAACTTTTGTAAAAAGGAGTTGAAATACCTTGGCCACGTAATAAACGAGAAAGGAATCCAGACGGATCCAGAAAAGGTTAAATCAATTGTAGATTTTGCAGCACCTAAAACTGTAAAACAAGTACGGAGTTTCTTGGGACTTGGGTCTTGGTATAGACGATTTATCGAAAACTTTGCAAACATATCTATGCCATTGACGAAAGTCTTAAGAAAGGGGAGTAGATGGGAATGGACGGATTCTCAAGAACGAGCATTCAATTCCCTTAAAGCAAAACTTTCTACCGCACCGGTCTTAGCCTGCCCTGACTTCAAGGAAACTTTTGTGGTCCACGTGGATGCCTCCAATGAAGGTTTAGGGGCTTCGCTTACTCAAACTATTGGCTTGCGGGAGAAGGTTATTGCATATGCGAGTCGACTTTTACACGAGAATGAAAAGAAATTTTCCGGAACCGAGAAATAATGCCTAGCTCTGGTATGGGCCGTTCAAAAATTTCGTCCGTACATCGAAGGGTACAAGTTTATTGCGATAACTGATCATCAAGCTTTAAAGTGGTTGATGAGTTTGGAGAAACCATCTGGAAGACTTGCTTGCTGGATGCCGGAACTACAGCAACATGACTTCGAAGTCCAATACCGCAAGGGAGTCCTGAACCGAGTAGCAGACGCACTCTCCCGGTATCCGATCGACACGTCAAGCTGTGATCCTGTAGTCGGTTCAACCGTTGGTTGTAGCGCCGCCAACGACAGTTCGAATAACTCTCGGAGGCAACTATCGCTCAAAACCAAGGAACCAAGGCTATAAACAGCTTCAGGCGAACTTATGCCCGATTGGCACTCAAAAATGCTTCGGAAGGTATCTGCAAGTCCGAATAAATATGCAGATTACACCATTCGAGGAAATAAACTATACCGAAAAATCGAGAAATCATCTACCGACCCAAAAACAAATTGGAAACTTTGCGTACCAGATTCTCTAAAATCCGATGTACTGAGAGAAAATCATGACAGCACAACAGCTGGCCATTTAGGTGTAAACAAAACGATCCAGAAAATCAGCGCCAGATACTTTTGGCCTGGATGGAGAAACGATATTCGAAAATACGTAAAAAATTTCGACACTTGCCAGAGATACAAGGTGGAACAATGCAAACCGGTGGGTAAAATGCACTTCAGACGCCCCCAAGGACCTTGGTTCACAGTAACCAGTGATCTGATGGGACCTTTACCTCGATCTCGTAAAGGAAACAGATTTATCCTGGTGTTCCAAGATACCTTTACCAAATGGGTAGAAATTGTAGCATTACCATCAGCAACTGCTAAGAAGGTGGCAGAAAAGTTCGAAGACCTTATATTGATGCGATATGGTGCTCCAGAAGTAGTACTGACAGATAACGGAACGCAGTACCTCTCGAAAATCTTCCAAAAACTTACAAGTGATTGGGGAATAATTCACAAAACAACCGCACCTTATAGTCCGCAGAGTAATCCAACAGAGCGAACGAACCGTGTATTGAAAACTATGATTTCTCAGTACGTGCGGAATGATCATCGTAGTTGGGATCAACATTTAAATGAATTTAGATTTGCGTTGAATACATGTTGTAGCGAATCAACAAAATTTATTCCGGCCATGCTCAATTTTGGCAGAGAACTTAAAACTCCAAACTGTATCTACGGTCAGGTATTAGAGAATGCCACTCAAGGTGCTGTTACACCTAGCGAAATCGATATACATGAATCTCGAATGAACTTCATGCTAAAATAAAGGGAAAAATGTAAGCTAAACATGGAAAAAGCACACACTCGCCAAGCTCATTACTATAATCTCAGAAGAAGAGATAACAGTTTTGTAATAGGCCAACAAGTTTTGAGGCGCAGCCATACACTTTCCTCAGCGGCTGAGAATATAGGAGGAAAATTGGCACCAAAGTTTGAAGGACCATACATCCTATATAGAAACATAGGATGGAATATATTCGAACTTCGAGATCTCCAAGGAAAAGACGTAGGCCGAGCCCATACGAAGGATCTGAAGGCGTACTCTTCCTTGGAGGCACACTAGATCCCTGTGTTGCCCCGTGGTGTGCCCATAGTTTCCTTTCTACTAATCTGTTTTATTGTATGATTTCTTGGTTGCCCGATGTGTTTATTGTTTTGGCGCCAAGAATTACTTTAGTATTCCTATGACAGATTTCCTTTCTCTTCCGTATTATTCCTTGTAAGACTGCCACTCCCCTATACCGGCGTGTCTAATATCCTTCCCTTAGAGATTTTATATTTTCGAGTTTGATTTTTGTTTATTTTTATTAGTAAAGCGAGATCTGATTTTGTTTTCCAAGTAATTATGTGTATTGTGAAAGACTGTGCCCGTAATATATTTTAGTGTAAATTTTAGTTTTGTTAATATAATTTTTTGTTTATGCAGATTGCAATTTGTTTTTAGTTGTATTTTCTTACCAGAATATGTTATCATTTTATTTTATTTGTTGATTAAAACATTAATTTCGTACGAAAAGAGTCTTTAGTTTGTTTCATTTCATTTCAGAAACTTTCAAAACGGATACAGGAGGAGATTAAACTAAGGTAACCCTTTTTTGTTTATCTATATACAAATACCACATTTAACTTTTTTTTCTTCTTTTTTTGTTTCCCGAAGTACAGATGGGGTGTAAAATGTTACTTTTTTAACATACAAAATTAAATTTAAATTTAAAATATTCATTAGTAAAATTCACAAGTTAGTGAAAAACTGATTTTTTTACCACAACAATAGAGACTTACGTCATTTTTGACCTGTTTGGAAAATCCTGTGGAAGTCTATTGTTGGCGAAATATGTACCAGCAGATAAATAGATTTATCATGCTCTTTGTTGTCGAATCAAATGATCTATATACCTAAGTACACTAATAAGCTGAAGAGCCACCATCTGTGCACTTATCTCGTTTTGGATGATATTTCCACGGCTTCCATAATATTTAGATTGATATCTGGATCTACTATATCTGTACTCTGTTTAAATATACAAAACTACTCCGGATCACTCTGTTCTCCTAATAATCAACGGAAATCCTTGGAGGAAACAACTTACATTTAGTCCTGACTACGTTTAAATACTCAATAACAATATATATTTATTTGATAGTTATCAGCGCATTTTGCACCTACTGAACGAAACACATGTGTAGGAGATATCTGAGGTCATAGTATAAATACTCGATATGGTAAAGTTAATTTACAAGTTTAATTGTGTTAAATAAAACTTATAAGCGCCAATTTCAGATGTGAAATAAAATATATAAATTTCCACGTTCTTTTCAAAATAGAATAATGTGCAATCAAATTATATTACAATGATATAGCGGTGGGCCTGCTAGATCCAGTATCTTTTGGAAATTTTCTTACGATTTTCATCATTTAATGAGACATTGACTTCCATTCACGGTGATGTCAACTTACATGCGCGGTGTCAGTATTTTGGCTCGAGATTGCTTCTTTATTTGCAAAAACGTAGATTAGATCAAAGTTGGAGAAGAATAATTCTCGTAAAAAAGCTTCCTGATCTTAATCTTGGAGGACTAGAACTTACCTGTAACAAATTGGTGATGGATTAGCCATTTATCGACAAAAACCACAACCTCGATAACGTGTTTATGTCATAATTACGTTAACACGACTTGCATCCATATCAATTTCGCATATGAAACAATAACACAGGTAACTTACTTTACTATTTACAAACTCACTTTATAATACAATCAAAATAGATGTCTCCCATTAAACGGCTAATTTAAAACAGAAATAATAATAACATTACTTACGGAGAAAGTGCACGAGAAGTTCCAGTCAATTAATTAACTACAAAATTCGAGATACGAAAAATTACTACGTGCCAATTAGGTTATTATTTTTTCAAGAATTTACTTCAAAGAACAACTGAGAATAATAACATTAACCCGTAAAGAGTAACAGGGTAGAGAAAATATGTATATTGTATAAAATACAACTAAATAACGTCAAAATGTTTTGGAATAAAGTTTTCATACATTTCTGAATACGTTTAGCAGTTTAGGACAGAGATTTGAAATACATTATAGGTACTTTATTCAAGGCTTAAGTGTTGACTAAAAAACGTCCTCAAGTTCCATCTTTGTGAGTTCCTCTTTTGACTTAATTAGGTTAAATAGATTCACGACACACAAAGACCTACTTGATACCTTATAGCCCAAGGCAGGTATTGATATATTTAAGGATTCTGTCCAAATAGTGTAAAGATACACAAGGTACGTCACACCAATTACCACGTAACGGGTTCGCTGAGGATGAATAGAATAGTCTACATCTAAATGTGTTACCATCGTAAAAACATACAAATTTATTTATTTTGCGACGCTATTTACGACCTATTTTTCGTTGTCACAACTGTTACCTATAATACCGATTTAATAATATTCGTTAATGCCAAATACAGTAGAGTGAAATGCACAATCATCAGCTTCATATTGACGATATAGTAAGTACACGTGTGTAGTGCAACTTGTTCTAGGGATACCAGTATTGTGCGGATGGAAAGATATGTGTACATACAGAAATACAGGAAAGTATTTTTTTTACAAATTTGATAGATATGATTCTCTAATGCTTAGTCAATAAATTCCTCCAATAACTAATAATATATACACACTATTCAATATTGGTTTTCTATATACAAAACTATTACACTACAAGAAACGGTTAATGTCTTCGGATTTAATATTCCGCACCGCTGGGTTTTAAGCAAGTGTTTTTCCGATATGGATATTTATCTTTGGCTTCAAGGCACCATCAATCTCTGTATGGATAAAATAAACTAATTAAATACTGTTCAATCCTACTCATTGAAATTTTACAAATAAAGCCACAGTACTAGGTTCTCCTACACTGACATTTACAGTCTATTAAATTGTTCTGAAATAATTACATTCATAGAGATAGACACTCATTCATTCAGTCCCATTATGAGAAGCACGATCCCTGTGTTTTGTTGACTTCATTTCTGGAATAAATGACTTTTAACTTGCTTCTGCTGCTGAGTAGTAAAGGTTACATAAAAGAGGTTTTTATAATGTGAAACATACTCTAGTTTTATCAATTACTTCAATATTACCTTACAGTTCAATTAGGCGGTTGCATTTGGTTGTGATCTAAATATTAAAACACTTAGATGTAAGTAAGGTATTTAGCACAGGGCATGATACTATGTTGGCTACAGAATATGTAGCTACATAGTTAGTATGGCCATAAAACTACCATAGTAATTATATAATATTTCGATTACTTTTTCAAATGGTAATGAACGTATGCACCTAGTACTAAAACAATGTTTCACCAAAAGCCATCTTCTTTATTGAATTTTCACTAATACTTATATTAGTGGATATAATATTTCACGTATCATACATTTATGCTGTTACGCTGTTATTGTCTTATTGATAACCTGGCCAGTAAGTATTCTATATTTCATGAGGGTGTTCAATTTTTAATTAATCAATCATAGCTTTCAGCATTTTAGCAGATTGGCTAACCATCAATCTCAATACATTTCAACTCCCTGTCATTATAAAAATCGACAAAAATAATATGTGATACAAGAATTGTCTAACAGAGGTGCCTGTATTGAGTATACATTCATAAAGAGACAATAGCATATTAATGTTTAGTTATGTAACTTATTTTTAAGAACTTGTTCTAGCACATTTTGCGTATGTTTCACTTTATAATAAATATAAAACCAATGATAGTTTTAGCGAAATGCTCTACTTAATTTTATTCTAATCAAGACTTTAAACACGATAAGACCTAATTATGATGCATTTGTAGGATGCTTATGGTTTTATTTCATTTTAAAAACTAATTTTTAAACGTAAAAATTCCCTGGAAAATGAAAAGAACATTTTATAAAACGGATGTTTGATATGAAACTGCATATAAATATGCCACTGCTAAGTATCTCATTCACAAGCCAAGTAATACACCGCAGAATTTCACGTGTACATTTAATTGGGTTTTTTATATCCTGCTGAAGACTAACAGGCAAACATACACGATAATGTTTTCCAACCTTCAAAGCGATAAAAAAGTATGCATAACGTCTATGCAAGTCTGTGGCTAAATTTTTTTTCGAGATATTCAGCGGAGATATTACTTATTAATTACTTAATATTACTAGATACCACTAACATTCCACCCATCTAGGGACAAGCACCAAATTTGAACTCAATTTTAACTATATGGAAATAAATTTCATGTCAAATTTGGAATACATAGTTAATTTCGTTTTCAAAATACCTTCAGAAAGACAAATGTCTGATTTCATCAGCCCTTTTTTAATAACACTAAATAAATAATCAAAAAATTGGTTTCAACCAATATGTTTTGTTACTTTTGGTTTATTATGATCTTCGTATAAAAATATTTTCTGAAAATTTCAAAGAGAGAAGAAAGATTTCCTCTACCGAATATTAGCCTTAAACAAATCTCTTGGAATATAAGCAAATTATTTTCAAGCTACATAATTTTATACTTGTGGTTTTACGTCACCTGCAAATCAAAAAGTTTTTAAGTATCATAATAATCTCTTTTAATTAATATAAATATTTTAAGCATGTTGTCCTGTACAGATATTTAGTTAAATTTATACACTTTAGTAAGCAGGTTGTCAGAGGGATGGAGAGTTGACGGATGAATGCTACCACGAGTCTACACTCTATCTTCATGTAACCGTCGTATACTCCCCAGTGTTGCCAACTGTTCTCCAGAGTGTCGTGTGCCTCTGCTATCTTTAAAGCGACTGCCAACTTCTGGACATTGAGTTGTTCGCTTTTCAGATTGTATTACATTGTATTACCTTTATAACTTCCATAGCATAACATATCAAATAAATCATCATACAGCTTAGTGGTGCTGTCATGCACTCAGTATTCTGTGTATACAATGAGTAAGACACATTTGTATGAAACTTGTTTTTTTATTTTCCTGTAACGAAACTTTTTACTATATTTGGATCTGTGGTAAACATAATAATTGCCTTCAGGAAAAACTATAGGTTTATCTATTTTTTTATAGGACTGGGCGGATGGGTTGAGAGTAAATACAGTGTTTATAAAGAATTAATATTAATGTACATACTTGATAGTTAATGTTAGTGCAGATTGTTATATCTTAATGGCTGGGCTTCAGCGAAGCCTATCACTCTTAGGGCTAAAAGATTTCATTTCTGTCTATCTGCCTGTCCACACAATATCTCAAAAACGAACTAACTTATATATTTGATATTTTTTAAGAAGATTAATTTCTATAGGAGGAAAACTGTGTTCTATTATACTGTATTCAATCAGTAAGCTTTGGTGATCATTATCGGGTATGTTTATAATGGTTTTATGATTAACTATGATTTCAACGATAAACACATTTGCAGATTTAGTACATTCGTAACAGATTTAAATTTGTAACATATGTCAACCACCATATTTGGTTAAACGATATAACTCGGTAAGATGACACAATTATCCTTTTGTTTTCTGGGTAGTGTAAAAATGTATTTACAGTCTGTATTTATATATGTAAATAACGAAATGAGTTATAGCCTTGAAATTTTGTATTGAACCTCAGTAACTTCTTTTAATCGACATTTGGTCTGCCGTACTCCTACCTTGTACAGTCAACACCACTATTATATTATATTTCTATTACGAAACTTGAGTTACAATTAAAAATGTAAAAATTAACCACGATAAGTTTAGAGATTGCTAATTCATAACATTAGATAATGGCTCGGTTTCAATTGAAAAAATATGTTATAAACAAATCGTACATATAAGTCTTCCCTAACACAAATGTTTCAAATCTGAAATGTATATACCACATTTGATACATTGGACCTAAAACAGAAACATTTTGCCTGTAGCTAAGATTCAAGTTATCAAATGTTGACTGAGGCTTTTAGTTGAGTTTTCAAAGGAACATGCTTTGTTTTTGAAATATACATTTCAACTTCCCCAGAGTTATCACACATTATCATCATGCGTTTTAAATATCGAACAGTCTGTATACCGTATATCCTCAATATTGAATCTATATCGTATTGCAGAATCTTTATGATCGATTTATTTTATTGGTGATTTCTTTATTTCTTTCAAGAAAAATTAGGCTGTATTCTTTTACACCGCAATGTAGATTTGCTATTAACTACTTTACTATAAAATCTTTATATATTGTACACCAAAAGTATAAATTTTTTTACAAAAGTTACTGATATGTTATAACTAAGATATCTTGATTTCACTTTAACATTTAGCATACCTTTTGTGTAAATATTTATTTCTAAACATAGATATAACCTGCACTTAATAAACGTAATAAAACGAAAACATATAATTAGTATATTGTTTATTATAGTATTTTAAATGTTGAATGCATAAACGTAGTAATAATTGTAGTGAATTAAAGTTGAAATTTACAACTTATTTTCTCGAATAATAAGATGAGAAATAATTTTATAAATTTGCAGGTCAATGAATTTGATTAAACGATCAAGTTTTAGAGAGCATAAAATGCTATCTTTATTTTGATGACGTCATACTCCAATTACACGTTTTTTAAGTGCAAGCTACACCGTAAAAACTCATAAAAGTTACATACTTCAACTATCACGGTTTATTACTCTTGTTTTATTATTCAAAGCAGTTAATAGCGACTCGCCAGTGTAGGATTAAACTTTGATGTGTCAAACGGCTCGTCTAAAATAAAAACTCATAAAAGTTACATACTTCAACTATCACGGTTTATTACTCTTGTTTTATTATTCAAAGCAGTTAATAGCGACTCGCCAGTGGAGGATTAAACTTTGATGTGTCAAACTGCTCGTCTAAAATAAACGTTACATCAACAGATTTTGTTTCATGGTCACAAAATGACTTTATGTAACTGGCACAGTCTGTTAATATTTCAAAGGGAAATCTAGTATCATGGCTTTATAAAGGCATATTGAAACATCTGAGTACGATATTAATGTATTTTATGAAATTGTGTTTCACTAATCTTAAATCACAATTACATATTTGGCTGAATGTTAGTTGAATGGCTATTCTTGAATGGCTCAAACAATTTGCTTTCTGTCAGTATGTCTGTTGATGTTGCTTCATGTTTTCCGCACTATAGCTCAAGAACGAACAAATCTATAAAGTTTAAATTTTGCTTGAACCTTCACATCTACATAAGGAACATCGAGTTCGATGATGGTGAATTTCAATCCATAGAATTTAGTTTTTATAACCACAATGTTACCAATAAAATAATAAAAGAAACAAAATTGTAAATCGGCTTGAGTACAATCATATGGCATATGATATCTAGTTATTAAGTTGGCAAGAATTTCGTTACATTCTCACGGGTCATCCAACTCTTTAGTTTATAAGGTATTTGTATACTGACAAGATGAATTCGATGGTGACGCATTTCTTTTAAATGCATTTATTTGAGATCTAGTAAATCTAATTAGTAGGGTTGATATATCAAAACCTATTTTAGCTATAATCTTTAAACTTTTAATGTAAGATTTCTACTTAAGCAAAGTCATGTTTAATAATGGACACGTGCCTTTATGGAATTTGTCCAAGTCTTTTTGTAGCCTAACTATCCGCAGGATATCTCGAAAACGATATATCCGTGCAATTAAAATTTTTGATGTAACTTTTTTTTAAAGACAAGAATGTGTTCGTTAAAGGTGAAGGCCTATTTATGGGATTTGGTTGAACGTCATTAAAGTATATCTCTCTGTGGGTTGTCGGATTTTCTTGTCATCTGGCTTAGACTTTAAAATGTATTTCCTATTTGATTATCTGTCTGCTTATAACGCGTATATAATGAAATTAGCTATATAGTTGGCATTTTATGTTCAATTTCAGTGAAGACTGTTACATGACACTTGGTGAGGCGTACTCCTTTCCTAGATCACTTATATCACTTACATTACTGTACTTCAAAATTATCTTAGGCGAGAAAAAGAAGCAAATATTGGTTGCTTATAGAGAGCCATTTTTAGCTATGTACTAGGGGAAGAAGTCATTATCTTTGTTACCCCTCTATATTTTTTATGATAAAGATAATTGCAAGGCTGCCGCAAATTCTGCGAATTGAAATATCGTGCCACAAGGACCTGTTATCGTTTTCTTTAAAAAATAAGGGACATACAACACATTTTTAATGTCTTTTTAATAAACTCGGAGACCTCCATTAACTGATCTTTGTCAAATCCGTACGTAATGTCATTTAAATCTTGTTTACCTCATGATGGGTTTAAATTGTCTAATTTGCCTAAGAGCATGTAAAATAAGGCTGTCCTGAGTACTACTAGTAAAATAGCACATCTGAATCAGGTCAATGCTGATTGTTGAGCATAAAAAGGTTTGTTTTACGGTTAACCTTCAGAGGGATTGTTTTAATGTAATGGAAAAGAAGGTTCCTTTAAAAGCAGTAAATGTTTATGAATCTACATCTTATGAAATTTAGAAAATGTACAATGTCGGAATGACCGACTAACATACTGTCTTTTAACTATAGTTTATCTTGGTGAAATTGTACATTAGTCATTCCGCATACGCCATTTTCACCAAAATTATGTAACAGAAATACATCTAAAATACAGTATTGCTCTTATATCAATAGGTCAGTCATTGTTAGCCATTTATGGTATCTGCCATTAGTTATTTAGAACTTTCATGAGCACAAATGTGAAGCATCCTAGCCAAGCCATAAAACAGTAAATGAAATGTACTACGGGAAATCTCATTACGAGTATAATAACCTGTAAAAGTTTTCATTAAATAAATAAAATATCTACATTTTGCTAAAATAAATATCTGTTTCACTTTCCTAAAAAAAGTTATAATCTGCAATGACTTTTATCTGAAGTTGATACAAAGAGACGTACAGGTTGTTTAACAGTACGTAGTAATAAATTATACCCATCCCACATATTGTTTGTACCATTACATACCTACAGATCATCTGTTGACGGGAAATATTTATAGATATTGAGGGTGACGATGGGAAACTGTTGAGAGAAAAAGTGAAAAAACTCTTGGAGGAGGTGTGGCGGTAGTGTGTTGAAAAATGTTCCTGGACAGTTAAAGGTCATAAGTCAGTGTCTCTCGGAGAATACATATTGCGGCTTGTTATCATCTTAAAAGATTTTAGAGCGTTATTTTCTTTCTTTTAGAAGAGCTATTTTCTATTCAGTGTATGTAGTCTTCTTAAAATTTCTGATATTCGTACTCAAGGTTTGTATGTGATTTTTAATTAATAACATTTTTATTATTCGTACGTTTTACGTGAAACAAATAACTTGTATGCTGGATTATACAAAATATTATGCAATGTGTATGTATTTTAATTTCAAACTGATTATAACTTGAATTCTTATACAGGACGTAAGCAATTATATAATGATTATTAAAAATTTTAATCTTTTTGTGAAAAACAATATTCCATACATTGACATTTGTTTTGTTTTTTCTTATATTTACATTTACACATGATCGCCACATGCATTACGCTTATTACAAGAAAAAATTGTTTAAGGTTGGCATTTTAAAATTTTGAAAAACTATTAAGACTTTTACAGTAATAAGTACGATAATATATCTTTAGGACTGATTTGACACACCTATTCAACCAAGTTAAACCATGTTAAACCTGTATACTAACAGAATACTCACTTTCATTCGATATCCTTATAATATTGTTCCAAATTCCAACCACTTATTGCGAAGCCACTGGCTCATCTGAAAGGGAATAGAATACTCAACTTCACGCGACTTCCTTATAATACTGTACAAATTCTAAGCACTTTTGTGTAGTCACTGGCTCAGCTGAATGCAAACAGAATACTCACTTTCACTCGTCTTCCTTTACAATAAAATTCAAAAATTATATGTGAATCGTAATGATATTCATCCGTAAATGAGTTTCAAAAAACTCAGTTGATCTACCTGTGTGTACAAAAAGTATTTAACATGTCTTTTTGGTATTCCATGTTGCATACAACATATATTTTGTCTATATTCATTGAATGTACAGTGAGATAAATTTAATGCACACTGAAGGGATTTCAAAACTATAAATCAAATATGAAATATCCGTATCTCTTATAGTTTCCAAGAACCCTTCAGTGTGCATAAAGTTTAGAACATATAGTATATATGCATATTGTTTATATTTATATATACCTACATGTGAGTACCATTTTATAGTTTGAGATAATGTAGGTTAAACATAAAATAACATTTTATACGGAGTTTGAATTTAAAACTTATTCAGGTATGTTAACTAACAAAATCAGCACGTGATGAGGTGGAAGATTGGATATTTTTTACAGTTCTAAAACATATATATATATATATATATATATATATATATATATATTTTATAAGGGTTTGTCTTTTGAGTACATTTCATTTTGTCCCAATCTAGGGTTAAATATGGGCATATTATAAAGGTCTTTACATAAATGTTACATTTATCTTAACTGATTCCTTTTTCACAGCAATATCCGTCAAAGATCTACGAACATTAAAACTTGTGTAGAATTGAGCAGGTTCTATTTGAGAAATATTAGTGATTATTTTACTTCAAAATAAGTACATCTCCCTAACGATAATGTGGGTAATGCATAATATGTCAATGGCAAGTAGTATCATAGACAAAAACACACTATTTTAATTTTCAATTTTGAAGTTACAAACTAGCATGATTTAAAATTCATATCAATAGAAAAAAATCATTTAACTAAATCTACGCATATATTAATGTATACAAATTTATGTTACGAT
The DNA here is from genome assembly GCF_021130785.1 of Homalodisca vitripennis. Lineage (NCBI taxonomy): Eukaryota > Metazoa > Arthropoda > Insecta > Hemiptera > Cicadellidae > Homalodisca > Homalodisca vitripennis. The sequence continues at coordinate 16,507,637 of NC_060211.1, forward strand.
GTACTAAAATATTTAAAATCTCCTTATGGGAAGACTACTTATGTGGTGTTACAGCGCGGAAACATTCATTATCCTCTCCTTTATCTGCTTCTCGTCTCGTCAACACGTCACGTGATCCATCTTGTGGGGGATAAACAACTTGTCAGACACTCTAAAATTAATTTACACCGGTAAACCTTCAAACATCTGTAACATATTATTTATTTTAGAACAACAAACTAGTTGAGATAATTACATTGCAATAATAATAAATAAAAACCAGTTTATAATATAGTTCAGAAATTTTTTATCAGTTAAGTATTCTTTTTTCAACTAAGTTGATAAACTTTTGATGAAAAGTCAAGTTTTTAAAATAACATTTATTAAAACGCGAACTTGAGGAAATTATGAGGTTAACGTTTTTACATTAAAAAGATTTATATTCAGTCAAAAGTAACTAACTACTTGTGTAGTAACATTTCAGTAATCCTTTAGAACTGCTAAGTCGAACTAGTATTGCTTCTCAATTTATGTCACTTATAGCACAAAACAGAGCAATAAAAGTAACTATAAAGCTATAAATCATTAATCACCAGCATTAATAAAACACTTGTGCTGTTTATAAAATGTTTTTAAACATCCATTAGCACATAACTTAGAGGAATGTATTATTTATTTGGACAAGTTTCGCACAGCGATTATAACTTACAGAAGCTCTTCATTATCGTTTTTACGTTTCATCTATTAATTTACTAAATCGTAATAGTGTCACAATGTTTCATTCTCTGTTAAGGCTCAAAGTAAATTGTAATTCAGTTTAAGAGAATTTTGTATATTTACACAATAAAACAAGATTTATAAAAAGACAATTTAAGCCATCTTCTGAGAACTGAAAGCTGTTTTATAGGTACCAATACATCACAAATAAATGTATTTCTTCCATTTGGAACTGTACTAATGGATTCACAGAAAAATAGCAGCGCCAAATTTTATTTAAAAATTATTATGGTATACATACTACTCTTTTTACAATCTTGACCATTAAAAAACTTTGGCTATTTATAGAACTAAACAAAACCAAAATTACGGTAATAACAAAGCTAATATTTTTAATACAGCGATGCGCGTGTTTAGAATTGAGTATTTATTAGTTCATGAGGTTTTGGTCAATCCACCTTTGACCTGAAACAGCATCCTGACACACTGGGTTTGCTAATGAGGATTATGAAGAAATTATAAGACATTAAATTGTCATTGCAGCAAGATTAATAATACGATCTCCCCTCCACACTAGTGGCTCTTTGTATTGTTGAATCAAATCAGCAATAGCAACATAGTCAGAGACAGCTATGTTTCCTGGTTGAATGGACTATGGATTTCTATGGAGTAGAGTCTGTCTGTATGCATTATATCTCGAGAAAACCTAACCTATAGATTTGAATATGTTCACAAAACTTACGTTTTAGACTTATTGCATAACAACCCTAATCGTTTCAATTTGCCTAATTGTTAGTGAATATTTATAAATTAATCGTATTGGTAAGTAAACTGGCAAAGAGAAAATCGGAGAATGAATACATTCCTAAACAAACAGTACAGTTTGATGCAATAAATTGTGAAATAGTAACAAAAGGAATGTGGGTTCTTTTTTCTGTTGCTGGTTATGGTGTTCGTAACATTATTTCAGATTCAATAATTAGTTGTATTGGTTTATTTTTAAGTAGACTTGACAAAGAACTAGCGAAAATCATCGAAAAAGTCTAACTTTGTACTCGAAATCATTCCTAATGCCAGTGAGTTTAATTATTTGCTTAGTTACGTCTTGAAGTAACGAAAAACTGTTGAATGTTTTATAATAAAAAGTATATTTCAGATTTATCTTGTTAGTTGGTACATTGTAACTAAGCGGTGACAAAAATAAATCAAATATAAAGTGCCGAGATAAAATCCCACAAAGAAATTATCAATATTAGTTCAATCAGCTTCAGACCCTACTATATCCTATACAATATAAGGTAAGTCCTGTACAGTAAAACAGTTTTTTCTTGAAATTATCAAACATTTTATCACGTAAGGATTATTTTACAGCTAAAAGTAAATATTTTGAAATTTATATTCTCATTATAATTAAAAAAAACCACCGTAGGCTAATGCTGAGATAAATTGGGTTATACCAACTAAAGGACCCGGTGTGGTTCTTATAACTTGATTTAATAGTTAATTGCAATTATGTTAATTTCGAAGTAATTTTCAACTTTCCCTATATATTCCACATAATATTCTTGACGATGGCTAACTTTAAAAGTTGAACAAAAAGCGGTCAAACCTAAGTGAGACTCATAGGGTGTAGCATCAGGAGATCAAATATTTTCTGTATAAACTTGTATTTACTGTAATATCTGTGAGCCTAGAATTCTATGAAATCCTTTAAAATATCAAGAATTTATTATAAATACTGTTGATAAGTAATTTACTAACTTTTCTTATTGAAAGTTATATTTTCTTCTGTATTATCACTAGTGCCTAATAACATTGTAATATTTATCTATAACACACATAAAATATATAAATCTTTAGAATATACTTTCACATTACATTTAGGTTTCAACACTTAAAATATCTTCAAGAAGGATATAGCCTCATCTCCGAGTCTCAATTCCAAGAAAAACCTGAGAGCTATGGATTCAATTTTCCAACGACGGAATTACTCGCGTGTGGGTTTTACCTCAGTTTTCATATGTTTTGGAATATTAAAAATTAAGTTTTAAGTTATATAAATAATCTTTTGTTGTATTTTATTGTGATATTATTAGTATGTAACAAATTTATTTGCTATATAATGAACTATGTCATGTGCTATTTGGTTGATGTGTTTTTTTGTGTGACAATATCCAAACAAATAGTATTTCTTACTTATAAAACTACATCCTCAACCAGCAAAATATATTATATCTATGAATTTATCGTTTAAATTGGACAGATAATATAATAGTTTCTAGTAATTAGAACCGTAAACATACTAAAAAGTAAATTAAAACGGTGGAATCATATTAGAATAATGGCACCTCCATCCATTCACTCAACATGTATTATATAGGTATATCACGATTTACGGTCCTAAGTTATTCCATAGCTGCCATAGCATACTGATTACTGATCCTCATATATCATTCCAATATTTTAAAATAAGTCTATAAACACATATCAGTAAAATTGTTTTATATAATATACTATTATATCACAATAAATTGAGCTGTTCATGTGCAGAGAAGTTATATTTATTAGTAATATTTTACCCTTGAATATTATGAGGATTTGTGGTACATTAAAGATATTTTGGTATATGAAAATTTTGCAACTGATTATGGGATAAATGTTATTATACAGTTAAGGCAATTTATTTTTATTTACAACATAAGGGGTCACTTATATCGTTTCATATTTTTGACATCCTATCGTCAAATTTGTAGTTATAAAAACACGATACAAAACTATACCTTTAAATACTACATTGGGTATTAATCTCAAATAACTAATCTCCACTATCTTAACACCTTATATACCGATTAGAAAGTCTTGAGTACTTGAACCCATATACAGTACATGAAAAATTTCTCATTGGATATTGTTCAATAGGACTCCTACTTCCAGTAAAGTTTGGATTTCATATAAAAAGTAATGTTACTAAAAATACTGATTTGGTTTTAAACAAAATTAATCGATAATTTTTGGCAATAATTGGGTCCATGAACCTTACTACTTATAATCATTATGATAATCATAACATCTAGAGGGCATTTCAAATTGTTAAGCGGAGCATATTGTTGGCAAAATTAGAATTTCATGGATTGAGAACTCTGTTCACTGTTCACTGACTACATGTTTATATAAAAAAGAAATTAATTTTAAATCAGCATCAGCAACAATAATTTTTGGGGTCACATTTCCAAAGAGGGCTAGGCTTCCCAATATTTAAAATTTAAGTAACTATTGTAAATGATTAATATTTACTTCACCTTTAGTTTTATTTGATAGATACAGGAAATAAAAATTCAATATGACACCAAAGAAGAAGAGGATTAATTCCTATTAAAAAGACCTCTGTTAAATATGAATGGATGCAAATAAATTGTAAACTGACATTGCAGCTTACTATGACCATGATTTCACGGTCTATGACCATATTTTATGAGTACCATTGACCTTGAACAGCACACAAACAAATAAATAAAAATGTCTTTTATATCTAGCATTCCTCGATATAACCTCTTTCCAGAACAACTCTTGTTATCTTGCAATACTTTCATCACAGAAAAATATACATAAAAGTTAAAGCCCATAGCCCAAACAAAAACTTAGTTCAACTAAACAAATAAATAATGTGCAGTCATTTTATGTAACTTATTCCTAAGTACAGGTACAGTACAATGTTACAGGTTATGGAGGAGGTCACTATACAACTTAGGATCAAAGTAGGAGAAGCTTCCCTCCAAAACAAATTCTTGACGTTGGGAAAGTGAAGCAGATCACGATGACTCATACTGCGTTGAGAAACCTCCTCCCGGGACGTAGCACCTCTCTCAGGTACTGCTCACCTTGCGCAAGCATCTTGTGGATCGTTTCACAGTCAGAATCTTGCGTACATTTCGCATTGAGGGTAAACTGACAGTATATTCTTCTCTTTATTCTTACAATATGATACTCATACATATCTAATCTATTATATGATACTCTATACATAACATTATCTAAGTTAAAGAGAACAAATACTAACCCAGTATGTGATATTAGTAAATTTTATCAGTACCATTGACATTGCACAGCACATACTCTCCTCCTTATTCTGTATAATACGTAACTCGCACCTGGTAATGGCCCATGAGAACTAAGCAATAAGACATTCAAAATGATTCGACCTCTCCTTTTTGTTAAAGAATATAAAAAGTGCATCATTCCAAATAAACTTTAACTATAAGATTTATACATTAGAATTATTAAACAATTTTCATAACTGTTATATTATTCCAAATAGACACGTTTAATAACGCACTAATACAAAATACAAATCATCAATATAGATGAAACTCTAATCACAACCTGTCATTAACTCGGATGAGTCTATTTAGTTACACACTAACAATACAATTGAATATACATTCAATGCAAAAGGCATAAACTATGGGAGGCTTTAATAACTTATCTATAGCTCTAAGCCAGTGCTGCACAACTGTGTAACAGAGGTCGGCCTTCTCAAAGTTTCCACGTTACAGTTAGTTAACTCTGTTTTAGCTTATCCCAGACTTCGGCCACCTAGATTTAGTCATACTGAAAATGATCAGTTTTACTATAATAGAGTTTTTATGGTCATTATTAATGTTCCAAGCTAATCAATACTATTGAAAACAAGAGCAACAATATTACTGTCCTTTTAAAATGAAGTTTTTCCAATGTATGGTTATATTTTATTTCACCTAATATAAATCTAGCCAAGTATATTTATTCAAGTTCAAAGATTGTTTTTTAATACCTTAATACCTGTGATGATTAAAATCTACACCTTGTTTCTGTAGCTGTAATCTGCACTGTTCATTTAAATTATAATACTATATCGTCAGCATCAGGGTTCATTTCTAAGCATATAATAATATTAATAATATAAAACTATGTCGTACAGTCTAAATTGAAGAAAAATCATAAAGTGCTACGTATAAATAATAGCATCACCTATAGATACAAATTAATACTCATATTAGATTACTACGTTCCACTTTATTAATAATTGACTATTTTATTTTGAGTGATATAAATTTGAGCAAACCCATTAAAATTTTGTTAACAGGTGTATTTTATGAAAGTATTTATTATTAAATATATAGCGTGTATGTTAAAAATAGTTTTTCACCAAATCTTACATAAAATGGGGAAAAAAGTTTTGGAAACACTACAATGAATTTGTGATTGTACGAAAAATGCAATCAAATAATATATAGAAACCCAAGATACTGTATTAAACATTTTTTACATACATATTTGTTGATAAAAAGTTTAATTTTAATAAATGATATAATTCTATTTTATAAACTACATCGCTTATAAATATAGGCAATAAATAGAATCGCATAAACAGATGATAAAATATACAGATAACCACAACTATCTATTCGCAAGGAGTAATAAAGACAGTCTTCAATATTTTCTTTCTTTAGGGTGTTATTTTAACAGGCCAAACAAAACACATGAAATACTGTATATCATACATAGAGTATGGTATTGTTTTGAAGCTGAATAGTATTAGGAATAGAGAATTTTAATCTTTTCTTCACGAACAGGGAAAAGAACATAAGGTGGTTTACCGTAGTAACTTTGTGACTATTTCCTTCCCAAAGCACACAGTTGTAAATATCGTCACTTCTGTATGTGTCGGCAACAGGCTGTAGAGGTGTATTGTTCGTTTTCAAGTTACTACATTATTTTCTTATATTAACTTACAAAACTTCAAGGTATTTCTAAATTCACAAAAAACTCATAAAAATTCGTTTATAATGCTTTACACAAAATAACTAATGTAAATAAAACTAAATAATATAAATATCAACTATAAATATTTGCTTTTTAAAATTAGTTTCTCAATAATGTTATCAATCCATTTATTATAGAGTGCATTATTAAAACAAGCTTTATAGTGTTAAAAATACTAGTGTTAAATTAAGACAAAGAAATAAAATACATAGCATTAGATTAAAGATACTTATTTAAAAAAATTTTAATATTTAAAATATTATTATTATTATATATTTTGTTTGTACGGAAATATTGTTACTGATTAATTTCCCAATAGTCATTCTATTTGCTGAGTGTTTAAGTTAAATGCCACCTATTTTCTTTTAAATATATATTTACATTCATTAAAATATTATGGGTTTGTCTAATGCAAACTGTTATTAATCTTCGGGAAAACTGTAATAGTAGAAAAATATAAATCACAAATCATGCATCTCTTGTACTCAATACAACACTTGTTCATCACGATCTGCTACCCCAATACCACGAGCACTAACAGTAACTGTTGACCGATCGCGTGTTCTGTACTTCCTAACTACGAGTACATGCCAACACATACTCTCCCTTTACAATATTGCCTACTTGTCTTTTACATTTTAATATTGTTAAGAAATATATAAATAATAATTTTGAGGTTTGATCTATCCTTGATGGTACAAAAGAACCCAATCCAGTGGTATACCTAATGTAATCAATGAATATTTCACATTGCCATTACAGTTCCAATGAAGAAGGTTTTAACACATTTTTAGTGAGATAAGATTATTACCCCTTTACATAACTTGTGATATACTTTGTGACATATTTAATAAATCTCACAAAAATAAAAATAAAAAATATATTTTTCTACAAAAAGTGATAATTCAAATAACAAATAGAAGAACAACTAAGTCTAATACCGAATTTAATAGCAGCCAGTGTATATGAACATTTTCCTACCGAGACTTTAATGGAGACCCGATTATTACTACTACAACGCTTCAGAATAATCATATATTTTAATGCAATACTTTGCAATACTTTAATAGTACTTCATTTAGAACAGCAATACCATTAACACTCTAGAGGGTTCCTACTAAGCTTTCGTGTCACAATGTTGAGTTTCTTTCATTTACCAGTTGATATTTATTACGTTTAATAGCTGATTAACCGTTTTATACCATCTTGTTTATAGTTTAGAGTAGTTACATGTTACGTGTGTGTTTTTATCAGCTTTTCTACAAAGTATAGTTATAAAAGGGTTAGTCTAATTATATATATATATACGTGGCACAACGAAAAGTTTGATCTGGAATAAGTATAAATAGTAAATTTACTCAATTTTCTTTAATAAAATATATTGTTTGTATCGTAAAGTTTCCATTGATACTTAGGACGAAGTGATTTCATGTAAAATAGAATTTTAAATACCAGCCCAAGACATGCGAAAGACATGTGTGTTCTCTTGATGATTATTTTTCAGCAACAAAGGATTTAGTGTATTGTGCTCTTTTCATGCGAAAAATATCTACACAATTAATTGAGGAAAAGCTTTTGAAGTTGAAGTTGCGCAGTGCTTTTACAGAATTGTCACTCAAATGACTACGCTGAGTATTTCATCTGCCATATTTTATCATGCAACTTTAGCAGTGTTTCGTTATTTAAATAAAGTGTTTTGTTTAATTTATTTGAATTTCTAAAGGAACGCACTATATAACCAACAGATTATCTTTATTTTCATGAAACAATATTTGTATATATATATATGATAGTTTAATTATGATTACCGGAATGTTAATAAAACTAGCTGACAAATGCATGCACAATGGCGAACCATTACATGACATACACTAGTCATATACAGCGTCCATTTAGAACTGTAGAGGCACATAAAATTTAAGTATACGCGTTAAGAAATCTTGCATCTAAAAGGCCAAAATGTGATTTTTATAACCGGATGTCTATAAATTACTCAGTAAGAATTTTCCAGATTATTATTTTGTAGGTCTATCTATAAAAGGAATATACTGTACTGGCAGTACTATCAGCATGCAGTTTCCAGTTTGCTAGAAAAACAGGGATAACGGGGACTTAATCTTTTTAAATTATACTCTAAACACCCCTAAAATGAATAATATTTTAAATTCCTATGCATTTTAGATTTAAGTTGAAAGAGTGTTTGGAATGCTGAAGTCGGAGAGCGAAACAGTTTTTATAATTATCTCTAAAATGACTCGAGTTTTTTCTTCCAGGTTTTATAATATAAAAAATATGATTCTATATGCAGCCTACAAACTGAAGTAGGTTTATTTAAGCTTCATATTATAACATTGACCATGATCAAAAGCGAAAATGATAATGACTCCTATGTTATTTAATAACGTGTAAGAACGGTTCTGGTTTTAATGAATTATGTTTTCCGATGCTAACGTTAAGGTTTTGAGTTTGCCTTATTGCCCGGATAAATAACCTATGCAAAGAGAGTATACTTTCACACACTGTAATTTGCTTCCTCCCTAAGACATTTCTGAAGTCACAGTTAAGTCGCTTTTTTACCTGGATCAAGAAAATGTATACATTCGTAGGTTTAAAAAACCTACTTCAGTCACAAAGTTTTTAATATCTTTAAAATCTGGAGTAAAAGTAAGTAGTTATTTTGCCCTTTATATCTGCAATACAGTACTGATCAAGCACTGCGTTAAATACTTGTACTTGTTAAAAATTTACGGATAAAAGAATATTTTTACTAAATATTCTAGTTGTTTTGTCTGGAGAAACTGCTCATCTGTGCTTGCATAAACGGATGAAATAATAAATACTGTTAATATCAGAATTAATTTATATTTTGAAGACTTATAAATGAAAGCAAATTAAAAATAGCAGTTACATTAGTAATACTCGTGGTTGTGCTGTTATATTACAATGTTTACACAAAACATTTGATAAAATTCAAGTTTTTTAATTAATAAAATGTATTTCCAATAATATATTTCTTTTCAGAGTTTCGCAACTTAGGAAGAAAATGGGGTGGAACCATGATGACAGAGAAAAAGATGAGTATGTCTCTAGTGCACATGTTAAACCTACGTAACTACATTTAATCTATCTATAGTTCATGGGTTGAATTAATCAGGAAGTCATTCAGGACATGCTTAATTTTATAAGACTCGAAAGGTCCTTATAAAATAAATAAATAATTGTAACTTTATTTCCTTATACTTCCTTTCCAATAGATATAGTATTACAGTCAACAATAAAACTCTCCCCAAACACGAATGGCAACTGGTACATCATATCAAATCTTATCACAACTCCCGACGTGTTAAACACAGACGGGTGATTAGAAACTACGGTTGTATTAGTTAAACACCAGGGAAATATCTGTTCGCTGTGATCACTAATCTCCAGGTTTGAGATTGCATAGTTCGATAAACACGTTTGGGTTGATAGCATGATAATCCGAAGCAAATATACATACAATTACTGGTGGAGATTGCAATAAGATTCCAACTTCTATAACCCCGAAAGTGAAACTCAAGCATTTATTTAGGTTTCATAGAAAATTGCCAATAACATTCACATAAAATAATGTTACGTATGACATAAAGAATATTGTTTTCCAATCAGAATATTGCAGGTATTTTGAAATGAATATATCTCCATATATGCACATTTGTTCCATATATCTCTTATAGATTTAAACTCAACCATACCAAATTGGGATTACTGAAAAAGTTTTTGTAAATATGCTCTGCTTTGAATAATAAAAATACCACTCCAAAATGGTGGCCACTCAAATCTTTGAAAGACATTAATTAATTATTTCTCAACTTAGTCTCTTTAGACACATTTTAACATTTAAAGATAGTGCATCTACGAAATATTAAAAAAAATTAACATATCATTCAAGACACCTTATAGCACATACTATGCATAAACCTACTATTAAAATTAGTGATAATTCCAGGTGATATCCACACAATAGATTACATACATATTATACACGAAATTATGTTTTAATTCAGATGATGTTACAAGATAACATTTAACTTGATCTTTTTTAAAATCAACTATAAGAGGCAATCTTTGCAAAATTGAAAAGTGTTAAATATGTTGCAGTGATTACTGTTTAATTATACAATAATTTTAAAGACGTAGATAAAAATAGAATAAAATAATGAACAAATGTACTGGCTTTATGTAGTTTCTACTTAATCATCAAGTATTAAAAGATTTTTTAAAAATAATCTACTTAACGTAATATTAAAAGGCATGTGCAGTGTAGGCATAGTAGTATTTCACTAACAGTCCAAAAGCAGACATGTAATGTGAATTGTATGTCCTTCGAATAGTCAAAAAACTGCAAAAAGACCATAATTAAAATTAAATATTTACTTTTTAATATTTTTAATATAAAGTTAAAAAGTAGAAAAAGTTAAAACCTCATTCCTAAGAATTATTTATTATTTGTGAAACAAAATGTTAATATCGCCATTTACAAATCTAATTTCATCAAACAACACTTAATAAATCATAAAAAATACTATTTATAAAAAAGGACAATGGAAAAACGCAAACCTGCTTTGAAGAATAGTATTAGTAATTCTTATTATTAGAAAAGTATTATATTTACTTTTTCCACAATTATAGATGATTTACGCCCAATAATCCCATTGTTGTGGTAGATTTAGCACAAGGGTCTTCATAGTTTGGTTTATTTTGTTTATATTGTTATGTTTTATATATTTTTTTACTTTTAAAAGGTGAACATAATTAAACAATAAGTGCTTTAGTAAATATAATGTATTTTAATATACATACTTTTTTTAGTAAACACAAAAAATCAAAACGGGTGTTCGGAGTCTATTATACTTATTAAAGAATGCACTGATCTCTTTGGAATTATATTGTTCAGATTGTATATAACTGTTCGTAACCTTCCATTACAATGAGAGCCTTTTAATACATACAAAGACGTCATAATTTGGATTTGACTTACCAAAGGGTTTCTTAAAGTAAAAGACTTTAAAATTTCCGAATTTAGTAACGTAGACAGAGATAACTAAAAACCAAGCAAGAAAGAGGATCATATAATATAAGGTGTTATCCTTGCATAATTCGTCTCAAAATCACATATTTTTTACTGTCAGTGTTTATTTGCTACAGTAAATAAATTATTACATTTTGTTTAAGATAATGTCCTGTGGGGACAAACTCGATATTTCCCACGCTTAAACTTGTTCGCTTTCCAAGTCAGGCTAGCGTTTAAAGTTGTGTTAGTTTGGTTCTGCAATAATTGGCTTTGCCTTTTAAACTATGGAATTCATTTTAGTTTCCACTTCAGTGGGAAGCTATCATTTTGCATACATTTCATATAGAAATGTCAACGATAGTTACACTTTCGAATATGTTTCCGACAAGTATGCAATAACATTTATTCGACTTCCCTGACATAGACTCGTCTACTGGCAGTTCAAAAAGTTCAACACCTACACGAGACAAAGGACAAAAATATTTATTGTTAATTCCGTATTTAAATTGATGAAATGTACTTTATATGCCCTTATTATCTAGGAGGTAATTTCGAAAATTTCACAGTTCAACAGAGAACACTAACACTATGTGATTATGACTAAGCTAATAATTGGTTGCTACATTGAAGTGGAGGGATGAACACTCAGAACATGAAGTGAGACAATTAACCCTTGTGCACTGTCAGATGAATCCAGTCCTAATACTCCCATCTAGCGACATCATACCAAAACTAAATATTTGAGAGTTTTAATCCTTGTAATATTTGTGACAATAACGTGTGGTTTGTAACAGATCTTTATATGACAATTAGTACTTCAATTAATGTAAGGAATGAAAGGTTTTGGCATAGCTGTCACTATACTGGTCTATCTTTGGACGTATGACTGTGACCCTTCGTAAATATCACTCAACATCAAATAGTAACAGGATATAACTAAACATTTAACTATTTCTGCAAGTCAGTCATTTCCTATTAAGAGAAGAAGTCCCCATCGTGTGGTACTCTAAGTCAAAAACTCAACAAATAAACATAACTAAAACACAATCGTTTTACATTTCAACAATTACTAGAATTCACATACAGTTTGAAAGCTAGATGAATGTTTTGGATAGAAGCACATACAGTAAGTGATAACACATAATATATTATCATATTTAGTTTGCATATATTGCAAAGTTTGCAAAGTATCAAGCATAATTATAAGCTACAGTATGTATTTGTAATGCATATATTAATGCATAAAAAAGGTTAACACTTGAATTTTTTGTAATATTGTAGAGAATCCAGGATACTTTAATTTCTTTTACTTGTTTTGACATATTATCATTTTACAAGTATGCCTGATTACTTATTATTAGAAACGTTAAATAACTAATAATAAGATTACAACAACTAAAACTCACCTCATTTATATAAGATGGTCCAAAAAGTGTTCTCTCTGTGTACTATTTTTTAAATTAATAAAATAATGTGATAAAATCTATGTATATAGTTACCTATATTTATAAATGATATATCCAAAATTTAACTTCCTGGTATTCCATGTTTTGATTAAACTACGCCGAAGGAATATTTAACACACCAAATGAGATAGTCATGGTATGATAGTTATTACTAACTAACCACGCTCCAACAATTTCTTTTTTACGTTTTATTGTTTTATGATTATTTCAAAGTTATGCAAAACTATAGATTCATAGATTTTGGCAAATTGGATTGTTAATGATATATAAATGCAGTTCTAAATTACCGCTTAATTATACAATTATCTTACCAATAATGAGAGCCCATGTAAATAAAAATAATCGAAATATTTGTTTGGCTAGAACCATTCTCTATATTCTATTGCAAGATATTTTAAACTCACCTACCTATAAATTCATTGTGAATTCTTTATTAATACACTTACACTGCAAATATACGTCAGCAATTAAATTAGATGAAAATATTTTATATTGTATAAAACTTCGTTTAATAGGTGTTGTAAATAATACTTTAAATACGTACAGCTACCGTGGTAGAAATATTTACGAGTAGAAAAACAATCATTTTATCAATCTGTATGATCAGGTATAGTTTAAATAATTATACCTGATTGTTTAATATAAAGAGAATACAGCATTATTGTGAAATAAAAAAAACTATTGGATATAGGGGAAATCACTTGTCCCACGAGCCTGAATCTAAAATGAATGTATATGAACTAGTTGTGGAGTGTTGCATTTTTAAAGCCGAGCAACAGCAATGTTGTATTTATTTTAACAAATGATGAGTATTATTGTAACGTTGTTTTTATGAATAATACATATACAATACAAACATTAAACTGACGGCCATTATTAAGACTTGCTACCAATGTTACATTTTGTTTTGAAACTATGTGTTTGAACAAACGAGCATTAAAAAGAAATTTGTTATCAATGCTGATAAATAAAACTATGAATATTTCAATAATTCTATATTTAAAAAAAGAATAACGCATAAACATTTGGAATGTGAAATATGTTTATTGCGATAATGCGTGGGGAGGAAATTACGTTTATTGACACTTTTGGAAGATATGTTTTTAAAAAAATACTTGTTTTAAAAATAAACGTTATTAACGTTTTAAGTAAGTTTTTATTACATTTAAAACAATATTTATGTGTTGAAATGAAGTTTTTGAATATTAAAGAGCAAAATAACAAGCACAAACTGTGTATGCCACCTTTACGCTCAGCTTCGTATATTGAAATATTTGTATTGGGTACAATCTTTAATTTTGTTTGTGTTACAATCACTTTATGGGAAAGGAAAAATGTTTGTTTCATATAGAGCATTCCGACAAAAGCTCTTTTACTTTAGCCCAGCCATTATTTCACTATAATGCGTTTATGGAAAAATTACCGTTTGATCAGTAGCTGAAAGATCTGAAGGCTACATAAGAACTTCCTTATATTAAATGCGATGTTGTCTAAAAGTTATGTTTTTAATGTTATAAATTGGTTATGGCAATATTTTGTATAATACGGACATATAATACAAAACTATAAATATTCATATAGAATCTTTACTTTAAAGTTTGATATCGTATTCTTGGATTTCGGTATATGAAAACGGTTGCTCCATCTAAACCATGGTCTATATAACTGCATTTCCGAATTATAAATGTAAGTATCACATTATTGCTGTCATAAAAGTTAACATTATGAAATTTAAATGCACATGTGATTTTTAATGCTCTTCGTGGCTTTATAGTAAAATAATTTTACCGATTATAAAGTAAATATAATTAAGGGGCGTAGTTCTGTTTTTTTACTATTAGTAGCAATATGCAAATAAAATATTATTAGTTGTTTGTTACCGTGAATTTGGCCGATTCGCGACGGCGGTGCGGGACAAGTAGGGGTTGGTAGCGGTCAACTGTTTGCTGGTTTGGCCGACGTTCTTGTAGTTTTTTCGCTGTTAAAACATCGCTCGGTGAGTAAGGCTGGGTCTGAGTTTGAGCTTGTGTCTATCACAGCCCGCCCTTATTAACATTTTACGATGGCCTTTTTGATTGTGTTGAAATTCACCGAGTAAGTAATTGCTGGATAATATTATTGATTTGCATATTGTGTCTCACTTTTGAAATGCCCCGTTATTTAATTTAAATTAGTTAGAAGTTTTATAGTTTGCTCTTTTACAAAAATATTCCCTAAATCACTTAACACTGTCGAAACCTTGTGATAATTTGTTGTTTTGTCTGTAAGTACTTTGAGATTTATTTAATAAGAAATTAATTAAATTTTTAAAATTCAAGTCATAACATTCAATAACTAGTCTGAAAAATAATAATAAATATCTACTGAATTTAAAAACATATATTAAATTATGGCGCTGTTAGGTTGAGGATAATATAAATTTATTTGAAACCATAAAGCTGTGCGAGAGATATTTTATTTTTATTTATTTAATTTCTTTATATTGATTACTAAATTACCAATTAAAAGTGTACAGTTGTAGTTGTATTTTTAAAAAACATATATTCCTTTATTTTTAACAAGTAAGATTTTATTGAAATAAATTAACGTTTAATAAGATCAATGAATCCACAAAACTGTTTTTATCCGAGCTTTTGGTATAAAATGTTGGTCAATAAAATTTAAATTATAGAAAAACCATTTTAAAATGTTGTACTATGTTCCATGAGTATTGCTGCTTTGAATAAGCAACTCATTCCAATCCCCATTTTCTTCAGAAAGAAATAATTGTTTAATGTAGAATGTAATAAGAACATGTGTTCATAACACATACAATTTGGTATTAAATTAGTGTCTAACTTTATTTTTTAAAAGTAGTGATATACATATTTTAAACCCGATTTATTAATGTATTTAAAGTTTTCAAAAAATTAAACGTATTACAAAAAGACATAATAAAATATTCCATTGTTTACTAAAATATGTTATCAACGTTCGTAAATGCCTCAATATCTAAAAACAGTCTACACTAGTGGTGTGTAAATTTAGTAAATAAGGATTCAGTCGGAAAAAAATTACTTGTAGATGGGCGTATTATCATATAAAAAGAAAACCATAACCTAATCAGTAAGCAACAAGTTTTAAAATGTAAAACATGAGACCACTCATCCCATAGCTCTCAGTTACAAAGGTCATAAATTGCTTCCACTGACCTGCATCTCATTCATTCCCTTTACGTTTTCATCCCACACGTTGTAGTGGTTTCATTGCACTGTGGTTCACTTGCATATAGTTTTAAATTATTTAAACTGCAGTATTCACCAGCTGTGTTCTCCTATACTTTAATATAAACATGTTATGTACATAAATCCAGAAACAAGATGGTACCTGGAGTAGTTTACGCAAATCTCATCACCCGTTCCATAGGATTTTATTTCTGAACAAAATTTCAGCAGTTTATGTTCATAAATATGTTGAAATATTGTGATTATAATTTGGGTTTCACCCTCACTTACTCTTTCTAGAGCTTATTGAGGATTAAGGGGAAAATTTATATTGTTGTAAACAATTTTTGTATGTAAAATAAATTTTAATCAATTGTTCTGAACTTATGAAATCTCTATCAGACTATTTGCTTTTAAATGTTTCTGCATTGTGTTTACCTCCTGAACCTTACTGATCAAACTGTTCCTTTTAGTTATCTGTTCATCAATGTGTGCAATAAATCTTTAGTCATCAGTTTTGCAAGAGCCATCCAGAGTTTATTTTGTAACCAAAAGCTGTGATTCCAGCGGTATTGTCGGGTGGCTGTAGCTTGGAGAGGTTGGTTCAGGGGAAAACAAAACTGGCGTACGTGATCGCATTATCAGTGCTTTCCGGGATTTCTTAAGGAGTTAACAACTCAGTGTAGTAGTTTTCATGAGTGTTAACACGTAAATCCTCGCTGTGATATCCATAAGAAGACAGTCTCTTAGGAGTTTAATTAAACTGTTTAATACAAATACTAAACCAACATTAGTTATATATATATATATATATATATATATATATATATATATATATACATATATATATATATATTTATTTATTATCTATGTATCTTACTATTGCGTACTATATGTTTGATTTCAGGCCTAGGTTCAAGAGAATTCTTGATATATGTAAGTTAAAAGTGTGATAACATTATTTATGTCAAAACATTTTATTTTACAGCCTTTATGGAAGTTTTGTATGTTCCTAGTCTCCAAACAGTATATACAGTTTTATGAAAAATAATCTTTTCATAATTTACTACTCAGCTTAAAAAGCTGTCAAATTATTGTTTACTAACTTTTTCAAAACGTGGTACAATCGTCCTCTGTGAAAAACTTTTTACTATTTATTTCATTTGAGTAATACAAGTAGGTAGGGGTTTGGGGTCTGTATATGACAATAAAATTTAAAAAATGTGTATGTTAGGTAAAAGTAAAGTAACAACGCATTGTTAATATGTTACATGAAATAGAAATAAATTTGTAAAAAAAGTGTAGAATTTACATAATATGTTTCCCATTATTCTACATTATTTTATACCCAGGTTCGGAGAAAAACTGTTATGATACGACTTTAACAAAGTTGAATTGTTTTACATGCCTCTTAAAGATATTACGGTTGGAACTTTCCACAAATGGATGGAATTATCCACCAACTAATTCTTTAATGTTCATTGGTGGGTTTGAGAACACCTTCTATTAGATAAGTAATTATAGGAATTGAAATTAAATACAATTCCATCATTCACAATCCTTCCATAGTCATAAATAACCTTCAAACAAAGAAAACAATTCCAACTTCACTTTAACAATATTGCAAGATCAGAAAGTTTCGCATTTTTAAAATATTCCAAAAAAATAGTGCCTACCTAGATTTATCATAGCCTGAACATTTACATTAGCCATATTTTGATAGGAAGAGCAGGCAGTGAACTATATCGCAGTTTAAACATGAGTGTGACCTTATCTGCATTTATATAGTGTCTCAGTCAACACTACCCTTCTGAGCCCTTCTTATTGCTTCTTTCCATCTGCAAATATTACCGACTGTTTTTTCGATTTGGCCCAAAATATTTATTACATTTCCAAACAGGTTATTATGTTTTCCAATTATAATAAATTGGAAATCATATTAATATTTGACTAAATGAAATAATTTTTAATCATTTTTAATAAAAGTTTGGAAATGAATACAGGTATAAAGTAGTTAATTTAATACGTCATACAAAACTAACGTTATTGTTTATTGTTTTGTATACCTAAATTCTAAGCTAATGTATGCCTTCAGGGTAAATTACATAAAGAAAATACAATAACCGGTTGGATATTACTTAACTGAGTAAAATTTAATACCTGCAGAAAACGATGATTTTTGCAGTCGGCATTCTACGAAATTCCCCGTGTCAATCATAAAACTTAGGTTTGTAATATAAAAACAGCATTAAAAAACTTTCATTTGTAAGGTAACAGATGATGAATGGAATAAATTAGGACATCCGCATTAATTTCCACGAGAAAAGAAAAAATTAATGCTTTATGTAATATTCTCTAATATTTTTTGCAATACCCACTTAGATTTTATAAATTGTAGTTTGTAAATTTACGATCTTGATGGCGTGAGCCTTGAATTTTGAGAACAAAACACATTCTTCATGAGGACAAATAATATAATATTATTGAGCCTAAATTATTTTATAATTATTAAAAAGCTTCTACTCATATTCAAATGGACTCACGTAAATATTATAAAAAGTATTATATTATTTTAATTATTGTGAATTATTTTATATTACCAATTGATTTTACATTAAAATTAAAACTAATTACATGTTGCATTTTAATGTTACATTGTATTTTTTTACAAGTATCAAACCCTGCATGATTATAAAATTTAGAACAAGAATAGTTCACTAAATGAAAAACTGCGCATAATTTTTAGTGTGATATGCTCGTTTGTATCATCAGTTTGATTCTTAAAACGGTATTGTGAGGCCTCTGTGGGATGAACTCAGTGCAAGTCATTTCGTTCTGATACATATTTGTTGTGGAAAACTAAGCTTTGTAAACAGATAGTAAAATATGGTTTGGATATTTTCGTTAACCCACTTTCAAAAAATAAAACGGTTTACATAGGAGCGATTTAATATGAGCAAAGTGTTTTGCTACAACATACAAACACTGAAACATTTTCTAGAATTTTAAGAGATTTCACGGTATAGGAAAGATATTATGTTAAATTTCAGTTATAAGGCATAAAAGAACAAAACCACAGATTTGGTGTAGCATTCTAAAAAATTATTATAACTATGACTGTTTTGTAAGTTATTCTTCAAAAATGCTCTACTAATTTAACGTTTTTCATATTTTGTAAGGTATCAACATAGTGACCGTAAAATGTTATTTTTTTATAAATAAACGAGATGTAACCATTCCAATGTTTCTCAAAGTTATTTAGGTGGATTGCAAAAAGATCAAGTCCAACAATAAAACACTTTATATCGTTAACACAATTTAAATTCTGGACATTTAAAAGATGCCAGAGTGTATATATTTGTCAATGTAACAAGTATATAACATGTCACCATTATCCACCATACCTCTAATGTACGTTCAGAAGTAGTAACCAAACTTCATTTTCACATTTCTAGGTGACAGTCTCTAATGAAATTTACCTTTCATTATACTTAGTTAGCTGGGACAAACTTAGAAATTTTTAAAATACAAAATTAAATGAAATGCTATGTATGTTACAAATGAAAAAAACAGCATTCAGTTTAAATTTATAAATGTGCTACTTTACTTATTATTAAAAATCTCGGTCTAACATCTGTTGACTGAAGGTTTGTCTCAACAAGAAGTGGATCGTGTTAGATATATTTTGAACGAAACGATATCTTGTACCAGTAAAAATAGAGTAATGTATGTAAGCACTTTGGTTGTAAATAAAAGTTATAAATATCATTGCTTGTAAGCAAAATTAGAGTTCTTGTACGTTTACAGTACATTAGTTTTTATATAGGTAACACAGATAAATTTAAGATGGTCTGTGTGCAGAGGTTTAGGTCAAGTAGGTCAATACTGAGAAGTGCCATCAGCCTTAAGTACTTACAGACAGCGACTGACCCTATGGATCATAGCTGTTTCCAGCGAAGTGGAAATATTACCTACCGTTTTATCTATAAGGTAAAAGGCATAGAATTAAACAAAAGACTTTTACATTATACATTTGTCACACAGGATGAGATTCATTATTTCTTGTAACACTGAGTACATAAAATTTTGTTTTGTATAGGTCAAGTAACCTACGGGAAAATACATGTTATATTATACTGGTGTTGTTACATTCTACTTATACATCCTCGTTGTTATTATGTTACAGATTATCGAACAATAAGCGACATGTGTTCTGAAATGTTTAAATGATTCTATAACTGATTTTTAATAGTTAAGTTAATGTTATACAACATATTCAATAACCGTATCAGATCATTTCACAGGAAAGATATTGATCTAAAAAATATTGTATGCAAAAAATCAATTTTTACGATGGAGAATATATTACTGAGTTGGCCAGTTTAATATAAATACAGACTTTAAAGTTATATATATATATAATTCAAATACTGTTTGTTATGTAAAGGATTGTTATTTGTAGAATGAATCTGTTATTATAATAATATTTGATCTAATGGCCACTAGTTTGAGGTAGTATTATAAAAGTCCTAGCAGTTTGAAAGGTCTGAGAACGAAACCACCAGCTTAATTGTTTGCTGAACATTTCCTGTAATTTTAACAGTGATTTTGGTGTATTTACAACCAGATGAACATTTAAGGTTGCCCACTTACTTCATATCCTTATTTACTAGTTACGAATACGAGCAAGAATAATACGATATGATTGAGTCTGTATTAATGTTGAACATAAAGAGAAATATTAAACAAAATATTTTATTTTAGGTACAAAATAATTTCATCCTAAATTAACTTTGCACATTTATACGATTAAGGACTGGAATAATTAGTCATTAGGGGCAATTATTTAATTAATGGAGAACTTCTCATGTTTCATGGATAAACCTGGTTCATTATACTGGACTGTGATGGCTTATGCTTTCAAGGTGTGCATAAGCCGATGATGGAACACAATGTTAGCCTCTTTTCGGTACCTTTTCGCTGTACAGAATAAGACTTTTCTGATAAAATAGGTAAATATACCTTTGATATATCTTAATATTCAATACGGCGGCTATTACTTAAAGTTATATTTTTACTAATTATCTCTCAGGTATTAGGCATCATGGACCAAATTCACAGAATGAGTTTAGAACTCTCAAATGATATAATATAATTTTGTATTTATAAAATAATCTCTTTTTTAAATCTTGTAGCATTTAAGATAGCGGCAGGACAAGTTTTAGGCAATGCATGTATTAATAAATTCTATAGTTTTAAAACCATTTAAATCTTTAATATCATAAGGTGATAGAGTGTCAAATATTTTCAAATGTAACATATATAAGAAAACACACTATTAAAGAGTCGCCATACGATTTATGTAACTTATAATCAAACCTAATTATCATATTTCGAGTTGATAACCGCGAGTTAAATTTAACTTTCTTTGTAACGTGTTGGGCAGGATAATCTTAGATATATAACAAACTTTGCAGTGGCGTCAATTTTAGATTAGGTGACGCTAATCAATGGGTAAAGCTCCGTCACTGTAATTATTAAAGTGTATAGACGTATACTTATTATTGGCATTTTCGATCGAACATGTGTTGACTGAAGATGAGTTTTCACAGCGAGGACGAAATACTCGAAGAATTAAATGGTTTGAGCAATTTATATATATATATATATATATAAAACTAGGTGTAATAAGTACAGTTGTATATAAAAGTAATAAATCATATCGGTTCTAAGCAAGTTAGTGCTCAGTGATGTAAGTTTACTGTACATTTATTTTTATGTAGGTTATAACGATAAATATAAGATGGGCTGGGGCAAGTGATTCAGTGGGTCAAGTAGGTTAATATTGAGAAGTACCGTCGGACTCAAGTACTTACAGACAGCAACTGACCCGAGGTATATCATAGCTATTTCCAGTGAAGTAGGGATTATTATACCTAAATTTTCTTTAAGTTAAAAGGCACAGGATAAAACAGATTTGTTTTATATAATAAATTTGTCACAAATTGGGCTTCATAGCACCTTGTAACACTAAGCGCACAGAAAATATTGTAAATAATCAAATGGAGAACACATTGTGTTATTAGCTACAGTCTACTTTAACTTCGTCTATAATTTCATACACAATCCTGTCACACGTTGAGCATATTAATCTGAATGCAACTTTTGAATAGTTTTTTCAACTTCATACTAAGCGATGCATTAAGTTATACAATCTCGCCATTTGAGCAAATCATAGCTATTTATACATAACGAGAGAAAGGTATACAACAATTTCCTTTTTCAAGTAAATAGAAGTGTATAGAGAAAAATGATTTTGCAGTGGGGATTATAAGATTGGGTTGCTAATGTAAACATATAAAAATAGCACATAAAAGATAAAAAACTATGAATTTTATAGAGTACTGAAAACTCTGGTTGCTATTATTGTAGTAATTATTCTGCTGACAATGAGATTATTACAATTTCAGGTAAGGAATTCTTCGGTTCCCGAATGATATCCTCTGACAATACAATGTCACCTGGGGGACAAAATAACTTCCTGAAGTATAAATCCTTGTACAAAATTTCTAGGAACCACTAACATTTAAGCATATTCTACGGAAATATGAAACATAGTGGGACTAACCTAAAACCTCTACGACCACCAATTTATAGATGCTATATATTACTGAAAGCAACCAATTTTGTGGAGGTCCAGACCTCCAGGAATTCCAAACTCCAGAAAACCTTAATCTATAGAAGAATATTTTTTTATGTGTCTGAAGAAGATATCCTTGATATCGAAAGGCCTCACAAAATAATAAAAGTACTAAATATTGGTTTTATGTTTTAATATAAGTAAGTTATAGAAGAATACTACATTCAATGTAAAGTTATAACAATAAACAATAAACACTACTGTTAAAATTCTCTAAAGTGCTAAGCAGTGGTTATCTGTGCTGTATAAATGTGAATCTCGTTCCTAATCAGAAATTTATTTTATGAAATCAAAGAGGTACAAATTACAAAACAATTATGAATAGTGTACTGTTACGGCTTTGCACGCCAATTTATGTTGAATTAGAGTGATGTCATAAGCATAGTACTAATGAATTGATGTGTGACGTGTCTTTTCTCAACACAACCATTTACTGTTAAGAATGACACGTATCGCATTACCCTAGATGAGCCCAATCAAGTGGGGATTCGATCCAGGGGTGTATTTTTTATTTTTTTATAGCTATATTTTCTATTTTTTATTTATTTTATTTTTAGAAGTATCATATTTATAATTTTTTAGTGTTTCGATTAATGTTTTATTTAATGTCTTTAGTAAAGTAGATTAGTGTTAATATTATTTCGGTTAATATTTGTTAATAATTATTGGTCAGACAGGTTAAGTGTAAGAAAGGGCCATGCGGCCCTAACGTTGCCTGTTTAAATAAACAATTTTTCATTTAATTTCATTTAAAGGTACATTCTCCCCTCTCTCCTTCACCAGCGATTCTAGTGATACTATTTGTGAATGTTCAAACAACACTGACAATGATATTGATAATGAGTGTATACATTCATTACCAGTAGTGTATGAATAACTGATTATACTACTTGACTTATAATAATTAATTTGATAGTTTGGTATCTGTTTTGTCAAATATGTAAGAACAGATCTTTTTTATTAAAAGTTTCAATTAGAAAATACTATTAAAAGAAAATTACGTATTATTCATAAACATTTGGCATTTCCTAAAACTGCACTTTTTAAAATTTTCGCTCCAGCACTCTTGCTAACATTCAATACTTATTTATGAATTTATTTACATAAAGACAATTTTATACTATTTCTAAAATAACAATCTTAAAGAAGTTTCACTTTATTTTAATTAGTCCAGACGACTTTCCTTGTTGTCGTGATGTAAGAAAAATCATCTGCATACCAGTTATTATATTGTGTAAATGGGAAATATAAGGTAACTTAGTATTCAAATTGAATTTGTACTATTTTACAGATAACAAGATGAACTTCCATGATTTTAATTAAATATAATTTTAACGAATTAAAGACACAAGCAAATTGTATAAGTTTAGTTCTTAGTTTTATGCGGCCAGTGTTAGGAATATTATCTAAGTTGTCTGGTTCACAGGCCTCACTGAGGTTGCAAGCAAAATTACTCAAGTTAACAGCCCATTACGTTCTTGAAATCTCCTGTGGGCAGAAATACACACATGCATTCATTTCGCAAAGAAATTTATTACCTTATCTTGAAATTAAAAAAAAAGAACCGTTCTTGCCTATTTCAGTGACGCTTAGTAAAATCCTATGTATGGATATTCACCATCTTAAACGTTACTCATGTCAACGTAAAAAAGTTTCATGCAAACCTTAAAGGAGTCTATAAATTAAACCTTTCTCGAGATATCTTGCGGATCTTTGGGATATATGTGTAACACGTGTAACTATGTCTCATGCTACATTGTCTTAACATTATAATCTATTTGTTGACAAAATTATATCTTGTTTTATTCTCTAGCCATTTTCGTTACCCATAAAATCAACGTAAACATTTTTCCTGACTTTCAACCAAAAACTCCATTCAATGATATCAACAATAATCAGTCCCCATGATGCCTACATAGACACGAAGCTATGTGTAAAATATATTTTTTCTCAAGATACGGTGCGAGTCTTATAAATTAAAAATATAATATGAAAATTAATAAATATAAAAAAAATATAATATAAAAATATTTCCATCAGTCCGAGTGATGGGCTTCGTTGGAAAAGTGGCTTCTTTGTAATTAATGGCCTCTAACAGGCTGTAAGCTGGACGTTACGTGAACCAATAAAAGCCGTTTGAAATTGAGCCTGCCCCTGTCGCAGAGCTTGTCGTGACGTCATTGGGGCATATATATCATAAGAACTTGCTTACACATATAAAATATTGCTATCAATTTATATTCAGTTCATTAATAATTATATTAATACAAAATTTTTACATTTTTATTGGCTAGACAAGCAGTAATCTGCATATGTTATGAGTGCTAGGCATGTAACACCATTAGTCGTTAAATAGTTGTGGGATCCAACCAGGTTATCATATAAATAGCGTCACAATACATAATTACGTCAATTAAAAATTAATTAACTGTTCAACGGCTTTCTTTTAACTATTTAGTTCATTATTGCCATATCTAACAACATGAATGCCACGAGGCCTAAAAATTAATTATTTACTTACGTTTTGTACTAAAATAAAACTCAAATTTAAATCAATGATTTCATAACTCAAAATCAGTTAACATAGGCCTTTTTAATATTAATGCTATTAAGCAAAATCAAAAACAAAATAAAATATATTTACATGTAGAATTTTAAATTACATTTACATTACATAAATTAATAATTTTATTTCTCTACAACGTTTCCAAGAAAGTTAGCTGGCATTTTTCGTGAATTCTCCACAAGCTAGAACCACACGACGTTCTGTCACCGTGGTATTATATGGACTTCAGACTACATGATAATTATGTATGTAAGCGTAAAGCGGAAATAATACTCAAATTTATGATGAATAAATCCAAGGAAGCCTTTTGAAGGAAAATTTGAAAGCAACCTTATATTGAAAATGTTATTTTAAAGGACAAAAAAGATATTGGATTTGAATTTACATCTATTGTAATTAATGAACCGTTACCTTTTATTTCAAACCCTCCCAAACAATCTCAGGAAAGCCTTTTACCTTTTGGCCCCAGGAACAGGATAATCTTTTATTGTAAATGTCCTCAATTATTCTATTGTTAGCCTCTAAAATTATGAACCTTTAAACGACAAGTATTTTCTAATGACTTTATATTAAAATTGCAATTTACTGAGAAAACGTGATTAAACTTCAATAAGAATATGATAATAATACATATACAGTTGTTTACGATTAGTTATTATTTGTAATATGGTAAAAATATACAAATTCCTAAAAACAATCTCTACGATACCTCACATAAGTTCATCACATTAATAATATACTATGTAAATTGCTATAGTAGAACTACCATTATGAAAACAAAACTTATTTTTAGAAAGAATTATTTCATAAATGTTTCAAATATTAGTGAGAGCACAATATTAGGCCAAAATAAAACAAAATGTATACCCGATCCTTTAATATAAAAAACATGAAACCCATTTAGAGTATCTTCATCCACGTTTTACACTTATTCGCAGTTAAATCAAACATGTTAAAGAAATAAATCAAAATATATGCTAATTAAAATGTATGAGTTTTAATTCAAAGCCTTTGGTTATGAATAATTACTGAGACAAAAAGAAAAAAAGACCTTAAGCAGTAAGTATTCACCCTTTAATGAGTTTATTCGTAGACAGAACCAGAGATTTACATCATAATGAAAGGTTTCCTTAATCTTTTAATGGGAGTTTTAATTTGGAGACTCCAACTTTCACCTTAGGTTATTTTCGCTTAGGTCTTATCTTTCTAACTACGAGTATATTAAGCGATTAAGAACGAGAAAAATATAATTAGTCTCTTAAAATGTATTTACTATACTAGTATTATATCGGATGTTAAACATTTTTTTCAATATTTTGAGTTAAAAGGAATATGTTTTTAAAATAAATTATATTGCGATTGTAGTTTATAATACAGATTTGAACAGTTAATGTGCCCTACACGTAAATTAGAACTGTAATAATAATACAACCTATCTAAATCACATAGAGAGAATGTGAAATATTATTTGCAAATTTAAGGAAAAATGCGCCAAAAACTGAAGAATCAAATCTATCAAACAACCCCCCCCCCCCCCCACCCCCCCCCCCCCCCACCCCCCCCCCCCCCCACCCCCCCCCCCCCCCACCCCCCCCCCCCCCCACCCCCCCCCCCCCCCACCCATGGTTAGTAGAGTGAAACGCCGCCTACCGCATCAGAATAGCCTACGACGATCCAGTCAGAATTGGCAGCGCATAATGTACTTCACAATGTGTACCTAAAACAACCCGCCATTTCTGATTGGATAAACCTTTTGAGATGCGGTTTGCGGCATTCAACTCTACTAAGTGAGCTCTTTCAAATGAGGTATGACTCGACCCATGCTTTCGTTTAAGATTTCCATGTTTTCCTCTGTGGGCCGTCCCCCCATGGTTGGCATGACATGGTAATAGCAAGGAAAAATAGTTTACATAGCCATATGACACTGTGCAAAGTTTATAGATGTTATCTGCTATGGTATGTAAAATATTAAGCCGTACCCAGACTATTCAAACACCTTGTATATATACATATATTTATATTTATCCGTCTATACGTTGTATATAGATGTTATCCGTTGTATTTACATATTTATTTCTATATAGACGAGATAGAGTTCGATAATGGTGTATATCCCAAAATGTGGCTGAGCGTAAGCAAAGGTTAGGGTAATATCTAAAGAAAACAATTGAACTATAAACTTGAAATGTTGTATATTTGGATCACCCATTTCTAAAGGTTCTGACATAATCTATCTCTCTCTCTCTCTCTCTCTCGGGCAAGATCGTCTTTGATGACGGACATATTACTCTATGAGATTTTATTGAGCGTTGATGTAGCCTCACTATCCGTAGAAGGCTACACCTGCAGTTTCAGTTTCAGGATAAATCAGTTCATCAGTGGATTTTTTATTTTAATTTCTACATTGACAAGAACGAGTTTGATAATTATTGTGCATCATGATCCCTGGAACTGCCAGAGCGTTATTGTAGCTTGTCATTCAGTAGGCTGGCAAAATAATCCTTTGTCTGCCTGATGTTATAGAAATTATGCCTACATGTTTTTTCTGCCCACAGGATATTTCGAGATTAAAATGACCAATCAATTTAAAATAAATGCACGTAGCTTCAGCGTTGTCTCAACAACATCTAGGGTACTCCTCTACCTTGTTTTAGAATAATAACTGAATTTTTTAACGTTACGTACGTGAAAGTTAGAACCTTTTTAAGACAGAAATTTGTTCTTATAGTTGTAAATCTATTAATGAATAAATTATGCATTTTTATGTCTATTGGAAATCACTCCTAAACAAAAGCACTACATCCGAAGCGTAATTTAACTCGGTATATCTACATAAATATCAATATTAAATACTGCAAAAAAACGTATTATTTTGGCTGATTTGGAAGGACTCTTGATTTTACCTTGCTTCTCGTATTATCTTTACCTTTTACGATTTACCTTGGATTCGAACATATTTTATCCTTAAACGTTTGTAGTAAAGTTAAAAGTCGTTCATTTTTGTTACCAAATAGCGGTAGAAAATTCTGTTCTTGAATAACATTGATTCTTAAATTATAAGGATGTTACTTATTAATTGATCAGAAATATGGAATTAATTAAAAGTATTTCGAACAGAAAATGTTGTAATGTTTCATTATATTTGATCATATTATAATAGTTAGTATTCAGATAAAAGAGCAATTATTGAGTATGTCAAATTAAACTATAAAAAAATTTACAGTGTGTGTAAAAGTCTGCAGCAACGCTGACTACTGATGTTAATTATGCAACTCAACCTAACACAACTTTACACTCGTACACTAAGTTCATCACTGAGTTAGGTTAATGCAGTTATTTTAGTTAGAAATTTGGCAAGCTGTTAAAGTTTTGATTCAATCTCTATTATTGCTTGAATTTAAAATTCTCTTTTACGCTCCTTATAGAAGTTTCAGTCAAATTTAGTTTACCAATTATAATGAAATTTTAGAATTTGTTTGTTGTGTTATAGATTATTAATAAAATAAGGCTATTAACAATAATTACCGTAATTATTTTGTGATTACCACAAACAATTTTAAAGTATCTGCAAATGTTAATTGATTAGAATTTAAAATCGATGATGTTTGACCAAAGAATAACATGATATTAGATCATTGCTATTTCAATAATAGAAAACTCCATTTGGAGAATTGGAGTATACTTTTGACCAGAGTATACTACATCTTGGAAGGACCTGTACTGAGTACAGAACAAAGCTGAGGTAAACACAGGAGAAGAAAGGAAGGATCTGAAATAATGATAAACCATGGAGAAAACGAATTTCGATAATTTAATGTTAAGAAAAAGAACTTTGATGTGGGCTAGTGAACATCGTTTAATATTTTACAGTACTAAATTTTAAGCTGTAATACACTAAATTTATGAAATAAGCATTTACAATATAAATAAAAGGCATAATCAACTTTTCACACCTATATAGCTTTATTTACTACGATACTTTTGATATGTTTTCTTTATATTCTAAACTGAACTGAAAGTTTTTTTATTTTATCGCAGTTTCCTGGCAAATGAGTATTGCATGTTTTACAAGACTACTGTAAATTCGATATTTCTTAAAAACCACCTAAGGTACAGAATTAAAATTCTTACAACTTATACTATTCATCTTTACCTGAAAATATTTTTGATGTATGTTTGAAACTTTTATAAATCACAAAATAAAACAATTGTGTAAACAGTAAATTGGAATAACAATTATTGCTGCAAAAGCTTGAAGTGTATCTATCTAACTCTACCTATATCTATAGTTGACTGTTAACACAGTCAACTGAATATTCTTTAACAATATTTTAATGAATATTTAGTTCGAAATATTTGGATTATGTAATATTAAAAAAAATATTAACCGGCAAAATCAATAAATAATTTTAGATAAATCGCTTTGAAAATAACTCTTCAAAAACATTGCAAATCCTAGTTTAAAAGTGTATTTATTATATTATATTTTTTGTATTATTTAAAAATATAAAACCAGTAAAAAAACGATTTAAAAATTTTTACCATTAATACAAATTTGATCCTTTTCGGTAGCAAATGCTTTAAGTGAACAAACAAGGACTCACAACGATGTCAGATGTGTTAGCGATTTTGAGTATTGAATCCTAGACATCCTATAATATTAGCTACTACAAATGTTTAATAGCTGTTCCTAATTGATTGATAACAATATATTAGAAATTAATATGGCTTACAATTTATGTATTTTATAATTTATTATAATCAGTCGTAGTACTTCAGAGATGCCATACGGATTTTAAATTTTGAATTTGGCATCTTTAAATAGTTCTAAGACGTTACAATTTCCTCCTTAACGTATACAATAATTTTCAGAAACGTTACAGTTCCAGAGACTTTAAAATCGTAAACTTTTTGTTAATTACAAGTACAACTTGTTAACTTCCTCTCAAACTTTATAATTGAATCTCGTCACAGTAAAGTTAGGATCTCTTGACGTTAAGCGCTTTATAAAACTTTGTTTTGTTTGTAACCTCCGTAGACGCAGTTTGCTTGGTCAAATATTTACCCATAACAAGAAACTTTACTTTTCTATTATTACGTTTTTTTCCTTAACGAATACTGTCTAATTTTCTATTTACAAAATATTTTAATATTATTGCTATAGTGAGTAACTAGAAAACAATGTGATACGAAGAATATGTTAAGAATTACAACTAAAGCCGTTTGTAACAATTCTTCCGGCTGTCAGAAGATCTAGGTAGATATTGAGACAACTGAAGAATTAATAATGTACTTCTGATGGAGTTTCCGTACAACCAAATACCTCGAAAACCATTCAAAATGCTAAAATGCCGTATTTTGCATTAAGTTAATGATGCAATTAGCATTCCAGTGCAATGTACTATAGGTACATAAATTACGTATTACTGAACTTTTTGAAAGTTTATACGTTACCTGCATTGGAACGAAATTGCATATCGAGATAGCCAAGGGACTTGAAAAAGATATTTATAAGATTAAATTCTTTGCTTATCGATGTTTCAAAACATTATTTTGTCACATTGGTTAAATCTTCTTCCTAAAAACTCTTCTGTGGAAAACTTGCAAAAATTACATATGAAAAATCATGTTATTTTCCAAGATATAACTTTCTTCCTCTACGTACTTTTTCGTTTATTTCACTGCTACTACATCCACATAAAGATTATGATTTTGATATTTCCGTGTATGTTTTATATGCATAAACTTGTTAGTTATAATTATTACTTTTATGCCTGTTGATGGTTGTTAATACAGTCCTTGTATTACAGATTGTCGACAACGAGTACACACGATGCTATCGTTAATATTTCTGAGAATTATCTGGAATTTTAAATGATTAATATCATTCTTGTGTAACGTATTGCAAAGAATAAGTACCCGCAATGCAACTATTAATATTTTCGTGCATTCTCTAGTCTTATAATTGGTTTCATATAGTTCATGTATACATATTTTACAACAATAAGTGCCCACGATGCCACTTTTTATATTTATAATCATTATCTGGTCCTATAACTGGTTCATATAATTTTTGTCTTACAGATTGCCAACAATTAGTGCCCGCTATGTTACTGTTGTCATTTCTGAGCATTCTCTGAACTTTTAATTGGTTCATATCATTCTTTTGTTACAGATTGTCGACGATGAGTGCCCGTGATGTTACTGTTGATATTTCTGAGTATTCTCTGTACTTTTAATTAGTTCCTATGATTCTTGTGTTACAGATTGCCAACAATTAGTGCCCGCTATGTTACTGTTGTCATTTCTGAGCATTCTCTGAACTTATTATTGGTTCATATCATTCTTTTGTTACAGATTGTCGACGATGAGTGCCCGTGATGTTACTGTTGATATTTCTGAGTATTCTCTGTACTTTTAATTAGTTCCTATGATTCTTGTGTTACAGATTGCCAACAATTAGTGCCCGCGATGTTACTGTTGACATTTCTGAGCATTCTCTGAACTTATTATTGGTTCATATCATTCTTTTGTTACAGATTGTCGACGATGAGTGCCCGCGATGTTACTGTTGACATTTCTGAGCATTCTCTGAACTTATTATTGGTTCATATCATTCTTTTGTTACAGATTGTCGACGATGAGTGCCCGCGATGTTACTGTTGATATTTCTGAGCATTCTCTGAACTTATTATTGGTTCATATCATTCTTTTGTTACAGATTGTCGACGATGAGTGCCCGCGATGTTACTGTTTGATATTTCTGAGCAGTCTCTGGACTTGGACTGACTCTTCAGGGTTTATATCTGGTAATATTCGGTTTATACTTATACTAAAACTTTCGTGCAATTTATAAGTTACGATACATTAGGATGTATTACTATCTAATAACTCTTTTGGTTTCCATTATACTATTAAACTAAAACATATATGGACCTAGAATAACGTTTGGTAAGTATTATTATTTTCCAGAACAGTTAATAATTGTAAAACTGAATGTCGGATGATGATTAAAGCAATGAAAAGAAGAACATTGTAAGAAGTAGTGAAAGTTTTCTTTTCTTTTTGTAACTGTTTACAAGAAGGTCGTCTTACAATCCCATAATATATAAGCCTGGAACTTGAAAGGGTCAATAATTACCAATGTTATTTCACTTCTTTATCAATAATGATAATATATTCATATCATGTAATTAAAACGGACACCAAAAATGTACAATAATATTTTATTCACACCTGAGTGTTAATTTATCATCAGGCTAGAATATGTAAAAATTTCTTACTATGTTATCATAAGAAAGCAACATTTTATGGAGATGCATTCAAATTGTTATCTTATAAATATTATTTGGGCTAAGTATGCAAAAAACGTACATTGAATATCACAAAATTCTCAAAACTTTGTATATTTTGTATTTATTTTATTTGTTACCAGTGAACTATCTTCTACAAATACAGTAGCGAAAAGCACACTTTTTATATTATATTTCTTATTTCTCACTTGAGGACCCATTCGTTCACCTATACGTTGTAGTTTATCGTGAAACGCAAAGATCGCTCTTAAAATTTACTTTTAGTGTCCAAGAGCCCTTTCTAAATGAAATTAATTACATTAATAAACCACCTATAACACATTTAATGTTATACTGTTAAAAGTTTTATAGGTACTTAATATATCTTAATTTTAATAAACACTTTTGGAGGCTACACTAAAAATATGTAATCAAAATTTTACTTATTTTAATGCATAAGCAGACAAAAATTTATCAGATCATTCTGATTTACTGGCTAGACCGCTAAAAATAGAATCAGATTATTTCAGGAGCTCAAGAAACATTAAAACACATCACAATTGATTCGTCGTCAGGTGGTGTTCCAGGAGCCAAAAGAAGTTCCAGTTCAGTACTCTTGAGGACTACTCGCAGTGCAGCCTGGACTGAGGAGTCGTCGTCGACAGCGATGCCGTTCTTCGCGGCCCCGGAGAGCTCGGTGAACGTGACCGGGCAGCTGGGCGCTGCCGTGGACCTCCATTGCAGGGTCAACCGGCTCCCTGGGGAAACCTCGGTACTGTCTCAGTCCGTATTTACAATACCTTGTATAAATGGGATTCAGCAAGTTGCTGTATAACATCAATATATTAAGTCTTTTATTGACTGATCTGTAGAGCGAGGTCTATCACTCGTGGGCCTAGAAAATATCATTCTATCGATATATCGAAAATGGATTGGTCTACAGACTTGAAATATGCATGAGACTTCATTTCTATAAGAGAAACTCTGAGTTCGATGATAGTGCATGTCATTCCGTTAGATTTGGCTGAGCGTTAGCGAATATTTCCTTATAGGTCTTATGGGTAATCATGATGGGAAGGGGAAAATAGCAGAATAAATAAGTTTGTAAACAAACTCAATAAACCCAGATGAGGTTGAAACATGTGACATATAAACACATGTAGCATACTTCATTTTACAGTGAATTAGTGTGTAGATTGTACTATCCAAACATTTGCATGAATACCAATTTAATGAACATATTATGTAAACTTCATTCCTGCAAGATGGAGTTCTAAGGTGCGTTTTTTCAACTCCTTTTTTGTATGATTTTCTCTGTCTATATTTCTACAGGACATTTCAAGAATGAATTGAGCTATAGATTTTAAATTGATCATGGAACCTCAGCGAAATCTGTTACGATACATGTGACATACTCCTATATAGTTCTTTAAATGCTGTTTAATTCCAGAAATACAAGTCTTAAATATTAAAAATACTCATTTTATCCAGAATTTATCATATTTTAACTAATTCAGAATGATCTTCGGTGTTAAATCTAACTGCGAATACTAGTATAGGTATAACTATCAAGAGTTTAGGATATTGCTTACTGCTCATTTTTACTGGGGAAGTCTGTAGTGCTTTTCCGTGCCGAACAGAGTATATCCCAAACATATTTCCTGTTGGGCCACATTGAAATGAGATCCATATTCTGAAGTCTTGTAGGGCTTCGGAAACTTAAAACTAGGAGATATTTAATGTAGGTTCTGAGATATTGTCTTGTACAGGTATCGTGGCTGCGGAGACAAGAAGGTCAGTTACGCCTGCTAGCAGTGGGATTGGAACTATACTCCAGCGACTCCAGGTATGCAGTGCGATTGCTGGAGCCCGGCGATTGGCAACTCAGAGTACGATCTCTGCTGGAGAGTGACCAAGGACACTACGAGTGTCAGGTGCCCTCGCATCCTCCTCGGGTCCATTCCGTCTATTTGCACGTCGTGGGTATGCATCCATCCCCCGCTTCTTAATCTTACTGGAGTCTGGAATTGAGTTGAACAGAGCTAATAAAAAAACAAATTAAGGCCATACTACAATATAATTTAGAAGAAAAATTTAGTATCACAAATAGGAACAAAAAATTGTTTTTTCTGTGCGAAATCGTGTTTATAAAACTAGGCAAATCCAATCTGTCGGGAAAGAACAACACCTCCGTGTTATGAACAACGTTTTATCGAAAACAGCAAACAAAACTAAACTCTTGTGTTAATTTTAAAACCGAAAGATGAGCACAGAAAGTTAATGCAACATATTTTATATTGTTTGGAACTATTGGTCTACTAGGTTATGAATAGCCAGTTAATAATTTAGAGATATATAATTGTGTTGTTGGTAAAGGCATGAATAACCTATATTATGGACTTTATATTTATTAATTCTCATAATGTTCCAATAGCCAAATAGTTGCAAATTACAGGAAAGAAGTTTTCTTTAATAACAAGGCTTCTTGTTATTGAAATATTACAAAATTTATAAAATTTTAGGTAAAATAATACCTTCGAATTTGCCACATTCTGAGGATGCTTGTATATGACTAGTCAACGCTAGTGGTGGCAGTTAATATACAGTGTGTTCCAAATTTTATGCACACTGAAAGGGTCTTGGAAGCTATTAAAGATACAACAAATATTAAATAGACAAAGTTGTGCATAGTAACATGGCACAAAAAATCGATGTGGTTAAGTTGATTATTAATGCGTTCCCTCACTCGCTGCGCTCAAAAAAACTGTATTTGGTCAAACATTTTAAACTTTTACAGCTCTCTCATTCGCACAGGTAATAAGAGATATACCTTAGAAATACCTATGATATGAAGTATAACAGCTGTAACAGTTGGAATATTTTGATTAAAAACAGTTTGACCACACTGAATTTTATCATGCACAACTTTTTCCATTTATTCTTTGCTGCATGCCTTATATTTTCCAAGATCGTTTCAATTTGCATAAATTTGAAACAAACTGTATAACTAAAAAAGACGCCCTCATATAAAAACATCACTTTTCAATTTTCAAACAAAATAAGTAATATTTTCAAGTTAATTCAGAACGAATAGTGTTATTTATTACTTTTAGTTCCATTGGATAGAGCTAAAATATATTAAACACGTACATTTAACGGTCACGCCTAACTTCTACCCTGTTGAAAAATATCACATTGAATCATTCTTAGCATCTTGATGTTTCTATGGTTGTAGCTGAAGTTACTACATGAATCTAACAGTTCCAGAGTTGGAAATAACGGACGAAAGAGATGTTCCTATCAAGGACAAGTTCTACAATTCTGGGAGTACCATACAGCTCAAGTGTCGGCTGACGAGGGTTCCCAGGCCTTCCCACTTCCTGCTATGGAGACACGGGTCTGACATACTGAACCATGACCTCCTCAGGGGAGGCATCAGGTGAGGTCCCGATCGTTCAAGGATTCGTCTGTAGAAGTAATAACATGGGTACATGACGGACCCAAGTTTCATCACTTGTGACAATTTTGTTTAAACAATCCTCACCATCATCACTGTACCGTGTGAGAAAAGTCAAAGCACTTCCGAGTCTCTTGGTTTTGTGCACGTCAGTGAGCATTTTTGGAACCCATCGGGAACACAGCTTGTGATAATCTATGGGGTCCGTAAACAATTTGGTACAAAGGAGTGCGTGAAATTTGTTGGAAATCGTCAGATAACGGTGTCATAGTGAAACGGCTCTTCTCTTGGATTTTTTAGTCAACTGCCCTTACCAGATCATCGGTGACAAGAGAAGGCCGACCGCTCCGATTCTCATCATGCACATTTGTTCGACCGCCATTGAACATTCTAACCCACTTTCTCACGATTCCTTTACTCATCACGTCTTCCCCGTAAACATCTCTAAGTTGACAATAAACTTAAGCCGGTTTTACATTCCTTAAGTTCAAAAATCTTATTACAGAACGAATCTAACAATCGGCGGGATCACTAATTGTCTTAATCATTTTAAACATTCAGAGAAAACTGAAAACAAAACGTAGAACAACTAAAATGACGTGAGTTGATAGCCAGTGAACAAGGAGGACTAGTGCGCATGCGCGGAACACCGATTGCAGCGCTACGGTGGCAGTAGAATGAAACGGTACTTACTTTCTGAACACGCTTCGCACAAATACTGCACTATAAAGCTGAATTAAGAAGAATACGCAGATAAATTAAGGGACGTATTAGTTATTCATCATTAAAGTCATTCTAACGACCTTGTGGCAATAAAGATACCCAGAATTAATTATAGTCTTAAAAGATAAGTCTCGAACGGTATAAAGTGCTAAATGAACAGCAATAAACGCTAATGAAGTCCATGGCGCTGCATTGATTGAACACATTCTGCTAAATACACAGAGCGAATGAAGTATTTGTTCTTTTGCAAAATTTTAAAGGCAGCGAATTGTGTTTGTTGAGCGACAATTCGGTACGACAAGCCTGCTTCTGCATTTAGGTACTATATACAACTTTTCAAGAATAATTGCAAATTTTAGTGGTTTCCTTTATGGAACCAAAGTCAAGAGGGAATACTAGCGTAGCTATCTCTTAAGTGATTATCAAGGAAATTTAAAATTTGAGGAAAAATTAAAAACTATGAAAAAGTAAAAACTATTAAAGTAACAACGTGTTAAAGACAAAATCTAACATTTTTATAGCAAGAACGTAAATATTCTGTTTGTGAAAAAAGTACATCTGCGACCATTATATCGGAGCTGTTATGCCTTAAAACCACAGTTGTGCCCGATTGTGCAGCGTTTTACTAGAGCTATTACAGTAACGACGTAATATTTCCCCGGTACAGTTTGTGTGCACTTAACGATAGAATCTACTATGTCGGTAATAACTTGTAACCAATTACTAGTTAACTTACGTCACGTCAATCTCTACCACACAAAGCCAAATCACTTAAACTTGTATAAGTTAAGTACTTAGTAAATAATAGTAGTGCAGTCTGTAAGTGTAATTACTCATTATGGTAGTACTTGTAGCAGTGAGCAGAGTAATACTAATCGAGTATTACACAGTTACATAGCTAAGTACACAATTGTTGATATAGTACTAGTTTCTTACCGCCGACGATGTACAGTGTAAGGACAGACCTGACGGAAGATGGCGCTTGGAGCAGGCTGTTGGTCGCACACGCTACTCCTCAGGACTCGGGGAACTATTCCTGCTCTCTCTCAGACGTGGCTGGAGCCTCCGTCACCGTCCATGTGCTCAATGGTTAGTTAAATGCAATATTTATACATATAAAACGCATTTAAATCCATCCGGATGAAAACTCTCACAAATTTCGTTCATTGATGTAATTTGAAACTCTCTCTCTCTCTCTGTCTCTCTCTCTCTCTCTCTCTCTCTATATATATATATATATATATATATATATATATATATATATATATATATCAGATAATCATTTTTCTGCATCAAATTTCTAGGCTATTAGGTTATTTCTCATTTACTCCGATTTTATTTAATGAAGTTTGCATAAAGCACTGTCTAAGAAGTATTGCGTACTTATATTCTTGTTAAATATTATTCCGAGACGTGTATACAAGATAATTATCTGTACTTGCCAATAGTAGTGTAATAGTAATAACAATATGGTCAATAGTAAAGTAGCTATGATCAATAGCTATAAATTTTGTACAGATACTGTAATTTTTTTAAATATATTAAAAAATTCCAGTGAATTGAGAAAATGATTTTCATAATTGACATATTTAAAGGGATAATGTTTGGTAATATATTTTTTTACTTTTTTTATATAAAAGCCTTTTGTTTAAGCAAAATACTTACAGTTTGTTTCTTAACACGTTAAGGTCAACTCCAGTTATTATAAAAAATCGCACTTACTGTTTAAGCCGTAATGTAAGCGATACGTTGATTTTTGCACTTTTAAAAATTATTATTTGCTGCAAATATTATAAATGTTCATTTTCAAAGACAAGTATACAATCATAGTTTATAAATTATATTTTGCACAGGTTTTTCATAAAGTTGATCTTTTTACGTATATTTTTTACTTGACTTACCTTACAAGTACAATTCTAGCTTTGGCCAAATATTTCTAAAAGTACTTTTTAAAGAAAGAAAATTGTATTAATGCTATTGAAATAAGTCTGACCAAGATGTTGCATTTTTCAACATTAAACGTAAAGCATTGAGAAACGTACTTGTACGTGACTTATAAAAAAAAGTACGTGACTTGATTGCAAAAAGTAAGTAGAACCGTTTTAATGTTCTATAATACGTCACCAATAAAATAATAATATAGAAATGGTAATCAAATAAATGATAAGAAAATAAATAATTACAAATAATGTTAATACTACACATATTCACAACGAAGTTGGTTGGTTGATCACTGTAATAATGAAAAGAAGTGGAAAATAGAGCTATAATACAATACACTAAGAAAATGAATAATACAAAACTCAAATTGGCCAAATGGAAAATAATTTTTATTTAATGGAAAATACTAATAGCTTAATTTATTGGAAAAGCTAATCATAAATAATTACGAAGGGTTTCATATATTCTATACTTTAAGGACATGTTGTTCTTATAGTTTTCTAATCTCTTATCGAGATAAAAACTGGCTTCTTCAGTTTTGAAGGAGTATAGGCTAATTTTAATTTCCAGGGTTTTAACTGGCGAGGACTGCAAGGACATTATATAAAACTATATTCCGCCATATGTACATCTCTGTGCTGTGCGAGGAAACTACTAAACATACCAAACTTAACATTAACTCAGATTTCCAAAGTAATTAGTTATATACGAATTCTAAAGTTACACTGGTTATGTATGAAATCTACGATTTTTATGTTATTGTTAGATACTTTAACTGCGAATTTGCTATGAATTATCC
Source organism: Homalodisca vitripennis (assembly GCF_021130785.1). Taxonomy (NCBI): domain Eukaryota; kingdom Metazoa; phylum Arthropoda; class Insecta; order Hemiptera; family Cicadellidae; genus Homalodisca; species Homalodisca vitripennis. Next base: position 16,547,335 of record NC_060211.1, read on the forward strand.
TGCTAAGTGTTAGACTATATGGCGTCTGCCACCGTTAACGTACACATGCTGTGCAATAACGATCTAGGAATAATAGATGAAGTTAATCAAGGAGACTACCAAGATTGTAAACTATGCGCTGTACTAACAGACGTTTTGCGCCTGATCATAGTCACGTTGTTATTCATTGTTTCTTAATAATTTAGCATTTCTATTTTACAAATTTGATTTTGTAAATTAAGAAGAAAGAAAAAAATAAAATATTTAAGTTTTGTGCAGCTATTATGAATTAATTCACAGTTACTCTCGGATTTACATGCATTTTCATTATAAAAATAAAAAAAAAAACATGCATATTCTTTTCAATGGTATTCGAAACAATGCTGTAATAAGTGACAGTCACTAAGAGATATTCCAATCTCTTATTCCATTTCATATTTACGTTTAAAAATTGGGCGGAGAATAAATCTCATCTTTATGTACCTTTGAAATTTCTCAAATTTCATTCCAATATTTCATGATATGTTGTTTCGCAGTTCCGGTGATTTCAGACCAGTGTGGAGAATCTGTGGAGAAAGTCTGAAGGAAGTCGAGGTCCTCTACTTTTACTTTTCAGCTAACAACCTTATGATGTAATAAATTATGTCATACTCGTACTGTAGTTGATTAAAAAAAAATAAAATAAAAAAAAACAGACCCAGACAAGAAAAAATTTTTCTCGTAACATGACATTTATAAATTGTAGCTGAATTTGAAATATGAATAACAACATTTAATATCACCTATATGTATACATACTTATACTTAATATTCTTGACTTTACAGGTGATTAAAACACATTTAAAATCTGCTGATTAATTAAAAAGGGGTTTTAAAGACCAGTAGGGCCCAGCTGGGAGGAACTATTTTCGAAATAGAAATAGCCATGTTATCCAAAGACCATATGAATGCCCATGTATAATTTCAGTATGATCTTTTCACTAGTTTTTACGTGATTGAGTAAAATCATACAGAAACAAACAGAAAGATACCATTCAATTTTGATATAATACTATAGATTTGCCACTATAGCATTTTAAAATAAGTCATATATTTTGGAAAACAATACGTTTGATACAAAAAGCAAAATACTTGAAAACATGTTTTTTCGTGTCATAACTCTTATTTATGTCCAGGGGAGACTCCTGCGGCTATGCAGCATGGCGGCTCACCGCAGCATTTGACAGTCTACTGGACCCTCCTGCTGACTCTCTCGTTGTTCGTCTACAGATGACCTCTCTAGTAACTGTTTTTAAGTTTCGGACTCCCGTCTTTCAATGGATCACGTCTAATGTGTTGTATTTAAACGAATTACATATTTATAGGTCGTTAGTTTACTAGAGTAAACTTTTGTATAAAATGTGATTTGTAGGTACTGTCATAGTATGAGAATAAATATTTTGTGAATTATGCTAGCTTTATTATTTAACTTTTTCTAATCCAGTAGAATCCAATGAAAGAGACAAAAATGCAGTCATTTTATACCAACTATGGTATATTCGGGATTCCAGTTGTTGATAACACTTGTAGAAAAGTGGCCAAATTTGTATGTAGCCTATCTATTTTCTTTGAATATTTTTAAGCCTTTAAATTTAGCCTTAGATTCAAGAAAATAGCACACCTGTGAAAACTTACGAAATGTGGATCGTCTTGACCTCTGAAAGCTGCAAAACTCTGAGAGCGTCTCTGTAGGAGATTCCGGTCCCTTTAAATTTTCACCCCTGCATGCTTCCGCCTTTCAGTTTCTTATTCTAAAAGCTTTGAACTTGTAGCACGTTTAATCTCTTTTCTTCTAGAAGTTCTCCTTACATTTTGCTCTTTCCAATAGCTTTTGGCTTAGGAAACCATAAACAGCCTAAAGAGTTCCCAGTCCTTAGACAAAAGGCTTCATGAGAGGTCATCCTTTGGATATCTGTAATGTTCTATTCACTAGCTCTCAAGAAGCTGCTACCTAGTCTAACCTTACGATTTCTAAATGAATTTTAATTTAGTACATTACAGATAACCGGTAATTCCAGTTTTATACAAGTCATCGGCTTTAGCATCGCGGAATTATTTTTGACGTGCTCAGGGATGTTTCAATTCCAGTAAGCTTTCAGCCTAAGATAATTCTCTGACAGCTTTATCCGAAAGTATCTAGAATTGAAGAAATCTTGGTCTTTAGGCATTTTTGGTATATGGAAGTTCACCAAGATCTTTCAAATTGAATGTTTTAGGTCTGTGACAACTCCCAGTCTCTGGAAGTTCATAACACCTGAAAGGCTCTAACATTCCAAAGGTTCCAACGTCTACTCCCTGAAAAAGTTTCGCACATCGGGATTGGGTTCGTGGCCTTGGTGAGGTTCAAAAAGTCAAGGAAGTTCCACTGATATATTTCTGTGATTAAAAGGTTCTTCAAGATGCTTTCTAAATTTGAAATACCATAGTATCTGAGAAGTCCCAAAAACTGAAAATTTCTGGTCTCATTTATGAGAGCTTCCGGCTACAATATTATGGTATATACCGATCTGAGGGTGTTCGTAACCTGCAGTATTTTCCAATATCCTCGATCTTTGAGAGTTTCCGATTTTGAGGATCTCCCAGCCTCTGAAGGCTTTCATTCTGGCATCTCCCGCCACCTGAGAGCTTCTAGGAGCTTCCAACTTCGCTAGTTCGGGAGCAACGTGTTATTTGTACTCATGGTTTCCTGTTCAGTGCCATCGCTTGGGTTTACGAGTATTCTCTCCAGACTGAACTTCAGCCGTCCGTCTTGTTGACATACAGGGTGTTTCAGACCACCCGGACGCAATCAACTGTGATTGAAACGTTTGATATAGAGCGATGCAATACAATATAACCCTAGTAAATCTCAATGACGAAGTTCGCAAAATTACCTTTAATTTGATGTACCATATGACCTATGTTCTAACTTTAAATGAGTTGGTTACGGGACTACAAAGTTTTTCAAATTTGATATTTATTGTGCTGTAAGAAAACCTTGCAAAAGGTCAAGCAACATACCGTTCAAAAGCTTATTTGGACTTTTTCAACATAAAACATCAGTCCAAGAGGGTCGAAAATTTAAATACAAAATTCCAAGGTAAAAAAATTCCTGCAATTTTGAAAACACAATATGATTCCAAAAGTTTTGTATCAAAATTTTCAGCGTTCAAAGACCTCTAAAACTATATGCCTAATGATCTATTTTGCTATTTGAAATTTTCAAGATTTGAACCTGCGACCATTATTTCGGACACACTCTGTGTTTTAAATGTGGAAAAAACAATTTTGCAACTTTTGCTGCATGGGATTTATTAATGTTACAGTTTATTCAAACGCTTTATGTCAAACAGTTCAAATAAAGGCCAGGTTGTTTATTGAAACACCCTGTATACAACTTTCAGTTGCAGTCCACAGCCTCTATTATTAGTTAATTAATGAATTAGGGTTTTTAAACCTGAAGAAGGGGGTAGATTTAAATTCTCGAAACGCTGTGTTATACTCTTTTCGTACTATATGACGATGGCAAATGTCCGAAATCGTAATATATAGTTTAAGCTTCAATGTTAATTTTAATATTCTCAATATACAATGGAGTTACATTGGTCATAGGATCATTGTCATGTTTTACCAAAGATATCGAAACAATATACATTCAATGACGTTATGGATACTAGCCCTAGGGTGTTCAGTAAACTGTTTTTGATGTTTCAATTTACGTTTGGAACTAGAGACTTTAGCGACAGTCAGACGACATAATTCCATCTATGAAATGTGTACAGCCTCGAGTACCATGCAAGCCATTAATTGTATTGTCAAAACAATTATTAGGACTATGGAACTGCACCGTGTATTATGGATGGACTTCAGTTACTACTCTCTATTTTGGAAGATGTTTAATTATTCTGCTGTGATTAGTATTCAAGAATGTCGCGAAAAATTTTCGGAGAAAGCAAATACTTTCCTATTATATCAATAGTATTATTATTGACCAATGTAAGGTACAGCATCAGTGCAGTAAAAATATTTTCTCCTTCACCAGAACTTTGAAGAGAGACAGTTATATCAGCATCAAAAATATTAAACTAAATGCAATGAACTTTTTTATAATCAAAATGTGACGGTTTCCTCCATCAATTGTATTATGGAAGAGGTAGAGAAATTTTTCCTCGAAAAGACCCACGATAAAATTTCAGGTGCCCTTTATTCGGAAAAAACCCAATTACACGATAGACTGGAAAGACACCACAACAGTAGTGAATGGTTAGAAACAAAAAATTGTTATTTAACATAGAACCTCGTTGATTTATGTTACAGGCAAAACATCATATAAGTGATTGTTTTACAGATTTATGGCGTCTTTACTTAGATTAATTCTGGCATTAAAAGCATCATGACATTTATTAACATTTCATACTAGTTATTGGTTATAACATTAATTAATATGCAGGGTAGGAGTACGCTGTACAGCGTGTCACGTAACAGGCTTTGCTGATATTGCAAGCAAAGTTTAATGTTCATAGCTTTCTCATTATTGAGATGGCCTGGAGTCAGACATGCAATCATACAGAATGAAATTGTTACATTCCCCCGGCAGACAAAAGGTCCACCCTACTGAGTGATGTAGGCTTCAATGCTCAGTCAAATTACATGAATGGACATGTATCACCATGGAACTCATTCTAGTTTATGTATACATGAATTTGCAAGCAACATTTAAAGGCTACGGATTTTATCTGTCTCTAGATAACTTGTCACATTATCAATCAATCAATCAATCATGTTTTTATTGCTTTGAAAAAATTATACCATTGCATTTGCAAACATCAATTAATAAAGCTAAAAATCATGCAGTTTGCTATTCTAAGATTCATTCATTGCACGGATACATACATTAAATTAAATTCTCTCTCTCATTCATACATGGCTTAAAAATCCGTACTAAGTTACGAAAAATTAGTGGTCCCAGCGGCGTAACATGAACTAATCTACAGAGTAAAACACTTCAGACACTAAAATTTCCTTTAATCGAGCTTTAAACAGGGTTGGGTTGTTGACATTTCTTTTGTTCTCAGAGAGATGATTAATTAATCTGACACCAGCTTGTGAACGAAGTTGTTCAGATGCCAGTGTTCTATGATGTTGTATCCTGTAGCTGTCCCCACCTCTAGTATCATACCTGTGGACGTCTCTGCCCCGCATTAACTCACATCGGAATCGGCAATACAGAGAGAGCTACATTAAAGATATAGAGGCAGGGAAAAGTCAGAAAACCATTCTCCCTGAAAGCATCGTGGCACGACTCTCTTGGATTCAATGTGCACATAATTCTAATGACTTTTCTCTGAAGCCTGGAAACTCTGTTGAATCTCATCCTGGCACATCCACCCCAAAGGCGTATGCCGTAGGTCAAATAGGGATATAAAAGGCCAATATAGGCCATCCTTAGAACGTCAAACGATCAAACCTGTGCCAAATTCCTCAGGGCAAAAACGCCTGAAGCAACCTTTGCACATACATGCTCAACATGATCGGTCCAAGTTAATCCTCTATCGAGATATATTCATAAAAATCGAGTGGATTCCACTTCCTCTAAAAGGGTGTCATCTACCAAGGTAATGGGCCGAATTTCGTGAATTTGTTGGAGACAAAAACTTGTATAATTTTTTTGGTATTATTTGTCTTAAGATTTAAGTCCGAGAAATAGTGAATAAAAGAATTCAGTTCAATAAAAGTTTCAATTTCAAGAGCGGTATTTGATTTTTCTCTGACGCAGAGAGGCGTGTCATCCGCATATTGGACTATATTTGCATTCTGAATTGATAGTTCAAGATCATTCACATAAACTAAGAATAGTACAGGTCCAAGGATAGATCCCTGGGGAACCCCCTTATTCAAAGGAACTCTCTGTGACTGAACATTGGAAAATTCTACAAAATGATATCTGTAGAAATGATACATTTACATATTTTTTCATTATATCAGGTTTGATGGTAATGTTCGAGTAATGAGAGTTCCGGTGAGCTAGGGAGGTTACTTGAATGCAAGAGTGCGCTGAAATCATATCTTGTCACCGACTCTTACACTTTTACGTACTAAAATGCACCAATGTAAAAATGCTCGCTAACGCTCAACCAGTCAAGGATGTTGCATGATAAGTTACGATTTTTATGCTTCCTGGTACAACAATCGATGCAATATTGGGATGAATATAATAACGGAATCAGCGCCTCATCTTGTTTTGAACTTTTAGTACAGTTCCAATACTGCCACCGAATAGCAAAAGGAATATATTTACAATAACAATCTCTGGTGTAGAATATATTCTTTCTCCGTCTATAAGATGGACTCATATAATTACAAAAATATATTCGGACAGTGTCCATATTACTAATACAGTGTCATACGTACATCTTCACTATCTCACTTACTGTTCAGGACAAGCATTGGTGATTTTTTATTAACTAATGATTAAATAGCTACAGTATAATGCATCCTTAATAAGCTTAAATTGCATTATTACATACTTTGATGTTGGGTATTGCATCTCTTTTGTGTGATGGAATTTCCTTGATGTTAGAGTGGAATCCTTACTGGACTGGCTGCTGAAGTATCCTTACTTAGTACTTTACTTCAATGAGTAACTGTAGTGTATCGGTGCTGCTCCTGCAGAGATGCTAATACAATCTCCGTACAATCAACATTTAATTCCATTTCATTTAATAATTTCTCTCTCCATTAGGTTTTTCAATTTTTTGTTCATAGTTTTAGATCTTTAGAATTTGATTTAGTCTCTTCATTCGTGCTAATAAACCTCGTATGTTTATTGCCTTTTTAGATTGATTGTTTATAAACTTTTAAAATCCACGGTTAACTTTGATTTGACATAGTCTTAACTGTTTTGTATTGATTTTCAATATTAAGTATATGCTTGCAAATTAATATAAATTTAATATTAATTTCACCTAAGTTTATTATTATTAAATATAAAACAACTTAACTTATTTCAATGCAGTTTAAAAACTAATATGTATAATTAGTATATACACCTCTAGTCTGTGCAGTGAGTAATTCCTTAAATTAATGTTTGTAATTCCGTATGTAAATTAAATGGAAAATATACGTGTTTGTATCTTGTATCTAACTTGTCACAAAGACGCTAATCACCTAATAACGAACGCTAATTTATAAAATGATTTCTATTTTATTAAACAAGATAAAATCTCAGTAGTACCATGTTTTTGCTAAATTAGTACTATGCAATTTAAAATTTTCAAATTAATCAGAAATTATTTACCAAAAATACAAAAAAATAAAATGTGATACGTGAAGGATTTATCTTTTATTCGTACAAAAAGTTAGATTGTATATATTGACTTCTGGCCAGTTCATATTTTAAAGAGTTGTGCATTCGCCTAGTTAGGATATCCGATCCAGTATTATATCACTAGTAGATTATTAATACTGCCTCAGGCATCAATTAAGGAGGTTTATATAGTATTAGTTAGTGCAAGTTTGCTGTAAGCTAGTTATAGAACTATCAAACTGTGATAGAATAACTTTGACACGTGTGGCGTCTAAGACGGTCTAGGGCGCTATGAACTACTACAAGGCCACTTCAAAGTATATATTTGGATTGAGTTAGAACATTCTACTGAGCAAGAGGAAGTTCCATAAGTTCGCGACGTGAGCGGGCATACGTAAGTCCTTGACTGTCCTTGAGACAAATGTTATATCTTTAAAATTCTCTATCTTTAAAGAAAAGAAAAGATATTATATCTAAAGTATAAAAAAGAATAAAAATATTAAAATAAGTCTATAAAATTAAATAAATTTTACATTTATTTTCTGAGTCGTTCTCATGATCGAGGTGGTAAATTCGATGGTGAAGGGACCAGTTTAACTTTAGCGTGGAGTTTAGTTCCATAAAATCTAAATTTATTTACAGTCCTCTAGTAGTTTATAAATGTTAAATATAAATATTATGTTATAAATACTGCAATCTAAAGAAGGAGAGATAAAATCATATTTACCGTAGGAAAATTTTAGGGCTGACTTTAATACTGATCAAGCTACAGCTTGATTGGAAATAGGCAAATTCTATGGCAGAGATTTAAGTCTTGATGGCTGGTATGGTATGGTTTGAGGTGCGAAACACCAATCGCTGGTCATATTCAAATTCAAATTCCTTTAATGTCGTAAGACAACTTTTCTTGTATGACAGAGTCAAGTACATGCTGTATATACATAGGTTATAAAGTAAAACAATAAAAAAAATACAATGGTTATACAACAGTAAATATTATACTAAATATTTTTTTATTAGTCTAAATAATTATAATTATTGTAAAAAAAACTTAAAATTTAAAACGAGTCACTACTTTACACACTTGTTAGTTTATGCCCGATTAAAAATAAGTTTACAAATTCCAACTAATAGTGCAAGAAAAAACAAAACAAAAAAAAAAACATTATTATACTAGAAACTCTCTCTCACCGTGTAAAAACAACCCGTCACTAAATGCTCCTTTAATTTTTCTTTTAAAATTCTTCCTTATTTTGGATGCACTTTCAGCGGTTCAGGGAAGTCTCCAAAAGCACCTGGCACCGACATTGTGCGGTAAACTCGCTGCCCAAACGGTATGGTGTGGAGTTTGGCGGAGGTTTTACTCGAGCCCGGTGTTGTGCTCGTGTACTGCGGATCCATCAGTAACTGCTACACTGTTAAATTTTGCAAACATTATTGTTTCAAAAAATATACAATGACGGTAGCGTTAAGAGGTTCAATTCTTTAAAAGCAATTTTGCACGATTCTCGTTTTTTTTTCAGTCCAGCGAGTACACGAACAGCACGCTTTTGCAACACAAAACACTCTATTAATTTGTGCTAGTGTGGCTGAGCCCCAGACCAGCAGGCCATATCTCAAGCGAGACTCAACGAGAGAGCATTATACAAGTTTAAGAAGAAACTTGTTACGGTATTTGGCAAGTTGGGACATTAGGAAAACAGTCGAAGACAGCGACTGGCATACACAGTTGATATGAGTACGCCAGCTGAGGTCATCAATCTATTTGTACCCCAAATATTTGACACACCTTCTTTGTTGTACTACTGAATTATTAATTAGAATATAATAGGTGAATTATCTTTCATACGTTTTGAAAATTCCAAAAAAACTGTCTTTTTGAAGTTCAAATGCAAAATTTAAATTATTTAAAAATTGGTACAGCTGTGTCAAAACTATATGACTATTAATTTCTAAGTCCTCGACTGTCCCGCTAGAAAACCCGAGGGCTATGTCATCAGCGTACATAACAAGCTGGTTATGTGGGATCGCTTGGGGGTAAGTTGTTTACATACAGGTTGTAGAGTACTGGTCCCAAGATCGAACCCTGAGGGACACCAAAATTGACTGGAGCCACGATGAACGACTAACCCTCGAACCTGCACACACTGCTCTCTCTGAGTTAGGTAAGAGTTCAACCACTGTAGAGCCAAGCGCCCCAGACCGAGACACCTTAGACACTCCAGAAGCTGTGGGTGACCGACACAGTCGAACGCTTTTGTCAAATCCATCATAACCCCCACAGTCCGCCGATTTTGATCCAGCTCGGTCACAATATCCGACACGAAAAAACTTATTGCCTCTCCGGTACTTTTACCCGTCGTGAATCCAAATTGTTTTCTTATGTAGAAGTTCATTCGAACTCAAGAAAAAATTTAATCGGCCAAGAAAAATTAGCTCGAAGACCTTAATAAAGGTAGAAAATTTGAGAAATGGGACGATAAGAATCCAGAGTATTACAATGCCCCCCCCCTTGTGTATTGGAATCGCAACTGTGCTCTTCAGTGCCCGAGGAACCGGCCCTGTCCGAAAAGAAGCTGAAACTATGTTAGACAAAGGTTGGCTTATGATTTGAATGCAAGATTTTATTACTTTACTTGGTATACCGTCAATACCAGAGGATGTTTTGTTTTTCAACCTCTTCACAGCAGAGACCACCTCCCCCGGAGTCACCGGGTGCATCGATACTGGATTATCATGCAGGTAGTTCTGCACCTGGAACTGTTAAAGGAGGTTCGTGCCGATTTTTACTCAAATTTTCACCCACTGTCGTGAAATGTCTATTAAATGAGTCACAAAATTTCTTGCTTGTTCTTTACCACACGTCCCTCAATCTCAATTTCAAATTCAGAATTCGAACTCAAACCTTTACTTACATTCGGCTTGATGAGTTTCCAAAGCGTCTTTTGCTTTTATTGGAAGATAAGAGAGTGTTTCAAAATATATTTGGACTTAGCATTTTTTATAACTTTAGAGTAAAGCTTCTTATAGCATTTATAATGATTCTTTTTCTCTTGTGTTGGGCTTATTCTTAAATTGAAATGTAAAGATTTTAGTGTTTTGCTTGAAGTTACTATACCTTTAGTAATCCACTTTTTTATTATTGTGATTAGGTTTTAATTTAACTCATTTTCTTAGGACAAGCGACTTCAAAATTATAACTAAAAGTTTGTAAAAATCTATCAAATGTATTATCTGCATGGCAGGAACTGATTTATGTCATTCCACGGCTCCCTGGATAACATGAGGTTCAACAAGCAAATGTTATTTGAGGTTAACTGACGGTTAGGACGTGTGTTGGCAACGACCGACCCGACGGTGCCAAATACCGAGACGAGCTGAGCAAAGTGGTCAGAAAGTCTGTCCGAACACCTTCAACAGCCACCCTCCCCTCCGGCATGTCAGTCACCACCCAGTCCAGCAATGACTGCCTGCCAGAGACCAAGTCCTCACGAGTGGGAGAGCTAACTAGTTGTCTCAGACCGTAACAAGGTAAAAGGTCTTTCATGTCCTGGAGAGCTACTGAATGGTCCAACCAATCAATATTGAAGTCTCCAAGGATCATCAGATTGTTCTTTCTACTTAGTTGCTCAAAAAAGTTCTACCGATTTGTTAAAAAAGACGTTTTTGCTTCCGTTAGGGAGCGATATAATCCAATAATATTGAAAGTAAATGATTGTTTCAAAGTGAATTTAGCCCCACCACAAACTTCCATGTTCATGTCTTCTAAAAGATGAGAGAGATCGATTACTTCAGAGGATATGTCACGTTTACAAAATATGACAACACCTCCTGATTTACGAACTCCTTCTACAATATGAGCATACCAGCGTGTAATTATCAAAACATCACATTTTTTATTTCATCGGTTTTCAGACCATGTTCGGTAAATGAAACAATATCCGGATTTTCGGTAGCCAATAATACCTCCACTTCATCGATTTTTTGACGTAAATATTGAATATTTAGGTGAAGAATTTTGAGTTTGTTGTTTTGAACATTTCTACGGACTGAGACATTAATACCAGAAACATTCACAATCTAGAATCGGGACATTAACTAAACAAGGTTGGTTACCTCTACTTGCTGGCTTACATCTAAAAAACGTTCGTTAATGAGAACTGGTATCCTCTTGTCAGAACCATACTCCGAGTCAGCATCCTCAGCAGAAAGAGTCAACTGAAGGCATGATGTCCGTGACTCCCGATTTCACAGGCGAATTCCCAGTGTCTGGAAGCGCGACGCGTGTTGTTGGCTGTTGGCATTCCAACTGATCTTTGCGCTGGGGGAAATGGTGAAGAAACACATTGTGCAATCAGTCCACACAAAACACAAAACCTTAATATGCTGGCCATGCTGGACGTGCGAAACGCATTCAATTCAGCCAGGTGGGCTGAAATGCAGAATGCTCTGCGTGCGGGATGATTTCCTAGTCCCTCCTTACCTCGTGCTTAAAGGCTGTCTCAGGTGTGGGCGGTTGACTTACAGGATTGCTAACGTACTAGAGAGAGATCACGGCAGGAGCTGCGCAGCGCGATTGTGGGACCGGAACTGTGGAACATCGCCTACGATGGAATTCTTCAGATTGAAATGACTGAAGGGAGCTTCCTCATGGGATACGAGGATTATATTGCCACAGTCGTCACTGCGAAGACCTTTATGCTGCGAGTGCTTGCCTGGACGGATGGCTCTGACTTCGTAGAAGACCAATGTCGTACTTCTCACCAGACGGTGGATTAACAGGTCCGGGTGGACCGGAAGATTATCGAGAAAAAAAGCTTTGTGAAGTATCTCGGCGTTGTGTTTGATACCAAGCTCACGTTCAGGGAGTACAGCCAAGTCTACGACGTGACGTGGCAAAAAAGGTGAAGGTTTTTACCGCTTCTGTGATCCTATTGATAAAACTTTTTGGTGGACTTGTGGCGAATAAGCGGCGGCTGCTCATGTTGGTCACGCACTCCGTGCTCCTGGACTGGTGCGAGATATAGAAAGACGCTGTACGCTAGTGCTACAGGCAGAAGATGGCGGAAGTAAAGAGAAAAAGGGCGATCGCGGATCGCGAGAGCTTACCAAACTGTCTCCAAAACAGCCGTCCTCGTGGTGGGCGGGGCCATTCCAAATAACACATAAAACAAAAAAAGGAACGTAATACATGAATGGATACAGAGTTTCGACACAATAAGAAAGTTAGAGTGCATATTTACTGTGTTATTTTTCAGCTATTTCCCATTTTTATGCGTTATACTCTTCGACCAGTAATGATAAATTATTTAATTCATCATTGTTCTGCTACATAATTAATATGGCCCAAAGTATCAGTCAGCTATGTAGTATTAGTTAGGTACAAGTTTGCTGTAAGCTAGTTATAGAATAGCTTTGTCACGTATGGAGTCTGGCACGGCATAGGGAGCTATGAACTACTACAAGGTGACTTCAAAGTATATATTTGGATTGAGTTAGAACATTCTACTGAGCAAGAGGAAGTTCCATAAGTTCGCGACGTGAGTGGCATACATAAGTCTCAGAGACTGTCCTTGAGAAATGTTTCATCTTTACAGTTCTCTGTCTTTGACTTGTTGTTTCTAAAAAGTTAATATCAAACAAAACTAAGGCATATACTTACTGTAATATTTACGGCGAGTTTGTCATTAAATGTAACGTATTGCATTCCACGCAAGATCAATTATCTTAAGCAATTTGTTTTCTTCAAACAAGAGTTTTCTTTGATCCCTAAAATACTCAAAAGCGATTCAAATATTCAAGAAGGGAAATTCGGTGGAAGATACCGTCCTGTTTCTATTTTACCTGTACTTAGCATAACTTTAGAAAAGTTATTTTTGATTGGTTGTTTGGCATATATAGAAAAATACAAAATCTTATCAAGGCTTCAATTTGGGTTTAGGCAATGAAAGTAATCACTCTTAATGGACTTACGACAAGCAAACCCAAACACAGCAATTAGTTGTTTTCCAATCGTTTAATTAAAGGATTGGAAAACAACAGCATACAATTGGCATCTTCCTAGGTCTATAGTTTGATTGTATAAATCACCCGATCCTTTCGATCATTCTTCAAAGCTATGGTATACATGGAGTGCCACATACCTAGCTAATACAGGTGCATTCAAGAAATAGCAGTTTATGTCAAAGTAATATTTCCAATGAAATTATAATTTGGTGCCCATCAGGGATCGATTCCTAATTCCATATTATTTATATTGTTTGATGATAATTGCAATTCATCCTACGATTTTGAAGTTTAATTCAATATGCAGATGATATAACGTTAAAGTTTTATTTTAGTAAAACAAATTTGCGAATGATTTACAACTGAAAACGTTATGGACCGTTATGGACATAAGATCTAAACTCATATGCACAATGCTTCGTAATATTGATTTAAAAACTAATATAGCAAAATGCAGTTTCAAAACTTTATCTAATTGTCATCGTCCTTGACATGGATACTATAATTAATGATACAATTCATAAAACCAGAGTTAAGGAAGTAAATGATACAAAATGTTTGTAACTAATTATTGATAATTATACATATGTAATTAATGTAAATATTAAATTTTGTACTTATTGAATCTAGAAGGTTTTATTTTATTTAGACATTAAAGAACAGGATAAAACATGTTTTTCATTCTAGAACAAGGAAGGAGTACACCACCTGCCTCGTAACAGACTTCTCTGAAGTTGCTTGCAACGCTATTTTATTATGTTACATTCGTAACTATATAAAATGTTGAAGTGTAATTTTTATGTGCTCAGACTGTTTAAAATACATTTATTCTGTGATTTTCTAATTTTCTCGTTGTCATCGTTATTGCATGTAAGACCAATGTAATGTTGGCTAAAGCTGAGCTAAATTTCATGGAGTGACATGCACCATCATAGATTTCGATGTTGCTTATACAGAAATGAAGATTCAGGCTATAGGTTAATTCGTTCTCGAGATATCTTACGGACATACAAAAATGACAGACAGAGACACAGAAATGTTACTTTTATAGTCCCTCTTTTTCTAACGCTCGGCCAATACAGTCAGAGTTTTAGCTTCAAGAAATTGAACCACGAAATTTTGATTCCTGGGGGTGGGAGTGTGAATGGAAGCTTTTCGCAACACAGCTTTTAGTTTTGAGTTCGACATTGGCTGAGTAGGACTTTGCTATTCGACAAGATTAAACCCGTGTAATACCCCAAAGACAGATAGTGTTGAACTTGTGCTGGAGTGATCGTCAGTTTACAGTTAGTACCTCGCACATAGGTTCACACTGATCTAAATTTATGAGCAAACAACACAATCGATACAGTGTTTACCTAACAGCACTGCAGGTACAGTACACTCTGGAATGTTTACCTCAACGTGTTACGTCACAATTATATGAACTTTACTGAGGTTCTATATTGAGTGGTTATGTACGCGAGTAACATGAAGTTGAGTGCGATAATATGTAATTCTTATCGTGGTAGTTTTGTTAAATCTTTAATGTATTATTGTTACTGTTTATATTCTCGTCACTCTGCAACAGAAATGTTACTGATCTAATATCATTAGAGAGGTAAGAACTATTTAAAATATGGTTTAATTCCTCAGCTAAAAATAGCTGAAAGCCACTTCATACCGTATACGGCTTGTTTTTAAATTAATGCTTAATCGCATTTTGTGCTCTTTTTACGTTGTAATTAAGAATAGCTATCTATGTTTTCCGGTTCCGACTGGTCCCAACATTTATAAAAATTTTATACAACTAGACAAAGTTTGTGTTTTACATTTTCTTATGAGTCCAAGCATTGAAAACTTAAATGTCTGTTATTTGTGCTGTCTGTAAAAGTTCTAAGAACCACATCCAAAGTAGCTTCTATTAGCTCAGTAGTATACTGACAACGTGACTTGTAATAAATTGAATTCATTGCATAAAGTAGCTTTAACTTTATAATTTTATGAACATAAAATTTATCTTAAACAGCTGTTAAGTTTACCAGGGCCTATAGTATATTTTTTCACCAGTACCTGTAAACTGATATTGTAATTTACTTTTGCACACATTTTAATGTTTATAAAATCTCTATTAGTGCAATCATTCTATCATTCAACAATGTCTTCCTGTGGTAAATATATAAATGCATAGTAACACGGGTTTTGATTAATCTTGTAGTGAAACAAACAAATTATTTGCTCACAAAGTTAGTAGCTTAGTTAGCATCAACCAATAACTCCGTAGAGTTTGAGGGAGGGCAGTTACAAAAAAATGTAAAGTTAAATATTCATTTACTGTTTAATTAAGTGTGTATATCACAAAACATTCTCAAGCGTAGAAAGGGAATGAATAAAGACAATATTTATTAATAAGATATATATATATATATATATATATATATATATATATATATCTGACCTGAGACGTAAGATATAAATAAATACTGTAGGTTTTGTACTTATTATTACAGACTCATATTAAGTGTACGACAGGAATATGTACACTCTGGATGGTACGAATATAATACAAATGGGATTGTTAGATAATACAACTCTCTATACAGTGTGTCCTTAAAAAGCAGTTTTTCCATTTCAAAACTATCGGAGGGAGGTTTGTATGTTTGACTTTATCCAGAATCCTTTGGAAGGGGTTTTCGATTAATTTATGCGAGGAATTAGCTAGAAACAGTCTAAATAATACAAATGTTTCATTTTAATTTATTTGACAAGGGTTAAAATAACACAAGATTAGCAACAGCAAATAAACTACGGAAATTAACATTAACTAAATAAGTTAAATGATGTATGAAAATAACAAAGAAACTTGGCAACGAGTGTATAAAATAAAAGTAGTTTATAATACAAAATATATTCTGTTCAGTTGCTTATTTGGCTATTTTCAAGACATATAAATGCTTGAAAGAACTGATTTTTTGCACTTATTGTTTATTGGAAAGTAGAGGTTTTATAGATACACAAATACGTTGAGGAGGACGTTGTGGGCTAGAGAAGGGGAAATGACACCAGTTCAACCCCGAGGAGAGGAGAGCTTTGAACTTTTAAATGAAGTTTTGGAATCTTAGCAAGAAATTGACTTTAATGAACATTTTAGTCCATTCAACCTCCAGTTATAATCTGCGGCTTGCCTATCAAAAAATCTGTATTAACTGCGAATACGGCTTGAAATAAATTGAAAAATAAAAATTTTAGAATTTAATCCTACCGTTTAATATATAGTCGAATCGAAGGCTAAGCATATTTTAGTAAAAATATTGATAGTAAAATTTATTGTTTCGGAGTTAATAGCTATTCGAACCAATATTTTAAGAATTCAGTACTACAGTGTGAGCTAATTCTACAAAACTTCCCAGAACACTATCTACCAGAGAAGTGTTTGAAACTCAAAGACTAAGAGTTCTAATCCTGTAAACCAACATGTATATTTATTTAGATGCATGCAATCTACTATTTATTAGAAATAAAAACATAGAAATTTGTAGTAATTTAACCTAAATGTAATGGGGTACCAAGTGTTGGAATCAAAAGAAGCAAAATTAACAGATCAGTAAACAAGCATGCACTGTAACTGTAATTCCATGTAATCTAAATGTTTGAGTATGGCATCAATACCACTTGTAATGCAGTTTTTTGTATTAGTCTGTTCATTAGAACGATTTAAAAGTGTTGTTTAACTTGCAATATTCACTTCCTAGAAAATAATTAAAAGAACGTAGCTTAGTTGCCGGTTATTGAATAGTGAATACTTAAAACTTTATAATATGGCTCGCTGGGCTTTAATTTCACGGAATAACTGTTTAAATTCAATTTTCTACGTATGAAAAATATGAAAGTAATACTATAATACCAGCTGATCACTTTTAATTACCGTCAATGTTTTGTTTAGTACGAAAAACGAGCGTTACTGAAAATAATACTTTGGACGTACTTATATATTTATGAAATACGAGAACAGCTGCATTGCCATGAATGAATATTTAATCTATTACATAATTATATGTTATAGAAATGTCAGTTTATCATGTCAGTATATTTTTAGAAAACTATATAGTCAAGTATAAGTTTTGTGTATAAATTTAGGGCTTTGAATAACACGTAGGGTACTGTAAAACATTTTTCCTCAATAAATAAATTCTTTAATTATAACGCATTGTCTTAGGTAACTCTAGACTAACTAAGGTTATCCTTCGTGTTAACAAGGCTTTCAAGATTCAAAAATATCGTATTCTTTGGATAGAATTACTAAACTTGCTTTTTAGGTTGTCTAGATTCCATGGAAATCTGCCAATTTAAAATAATAAAAGATCTCTAACAATGGAATCTTTTACTTAAATTTATAACCCTGTATATATCGTTAATTATTCGATCATTGATATATATATATATATATATATAATATATATATATATATATATATATATATCATATATATATGTTGTTTATTCAAATAGCTGATATAATGGTAATACCTACAAACTGTTATATCTTAATATACCTGAAAATAATGAACTGTGTTAGAAAAATACCTATTTAAAAGTTTAAAACACTTGGACCTTTAATTTTTACTTTTGTATTGAATAGAAAGATCGGCTAGTTAAAAAAAATTATTAGCAATTTTGTCAAATAATAGAATATAAATAAATCGAATTGAATTTGTACCGTTTAATTGGTTAATTAAATTTCATATAATGTAAATTTCACACCCTATTCAGCCAGTATAATTTTATATTATTTTTATCCAATGTTCCGGAACTAAATTATTTGGGCGGAGTAACTACCTAATTGCCACTACCTAATTGCCATGAATATTTTCTTTCTAACCCTTTGTAGCAGCCCAACTACGTGACCGATCAGACCTCGCGCGCTTTGTCCGTAAGTAAAAATTATCTTTTCGTATTATGAAAATTAGCCCTTTGATGCCAAACGTAATAAAAATGAATGTAACGTAAATTAATGTTGTAAATAGTAAAGTAACGTACCCGTGAAGATCTTTTAATTTACCTGATTGAGATAGATAAAAGTCGTGGCGTCGTCCTTATGGCCCACGGTTGTTATAATAAGTAATTTGTATCATTAAATGGCTAAATACCGTCGCGAATTTGTTTTAGGCGAGTTCCACGTAGCTCACGTAGCTGATGTTATCTCACGTGTTGTTTGAGTAGATGGCTACCACTTTCCCAACTTCTACTCCTCTTTCTAGAAATAACCGTTCTTAGACTACAGCTTCAATGTCTCGTGCCAAGGGAAGCACGCCGACATCCGGGTTGTGAGTCTTCATATTGCGAAGGGAAGTGAAATCTTGTTGTGTTATATAGTAAAAACATCGTAGGCATAATTCCAGAGAACATTGGATATTTTAGGCCCACCTATAAGATATGCGTTTTTTAGTTCTTGTATTCCTAAATGGCAGCAACGTGGCATTTACATACATTTCATTTACCATCTAAAAGTGGTGCTTGTAGGGAAGTTTTCACAAATTATAAGGTACTTATAAGTAAACTTTGCAATTCGAGTATTTATTACTACGACCTCAGAAGTCACCACCCCCATGTGTAATCATCCATACGGTACAAATTTTTAATTCCGTGTTTATTTTATAGATGAATTCGGTTAAAAATTTAAATGTCATATCGTTAGGAGAGCTATAATTGAAAAAATATTCCATGTTTGTCAGAATAAAAATACTATTCCCAAAATTTTTTAATTAACTAAGGTTATCCTTCGTGGTATTGTTTTCATAACAGGCTTTTAAGATTCCAAAAATTTCGTATTCTTTGGATAGAATTACTAAACTTGCTTTTTTAGGTTGTCTATATTCCATGGAAATCTGCCAATTTAAAATAATAAAAGATCTTTAACAATGGAATCTTTTACTTAAATTTATAACCCAGTATATCGTTAATTATTCGATCATTGATATATATATATATATATATATATATATATATTATATATATATATATATATATATAAGTAGGTAGGAATATGGCGGTTTCTAGCTCACTTTCGGAGCCAACAGTAAATCAAGGGAAAATACTGTTTAAAGGACAATAAACGAATCTGTAAATCACGAATGAAAAAATTAAACCGAATCTATAGCTGTTTGCTTCTACTTTCTCAAATCAATCTATCGGAAATGTCTGCTACGACGAAAAATCTTCTACTCTACAAAATTGATAGTAACACAGTCTTTATCTTTAATAGTCTTTCTTTCCAGTAACCAACCAAGTGTAATTTATCATGTTTATTCAATTCTTTAATCTTTTTTTTTCATCCAAAACAGTCAAAAATATGTTCGGTAAGTGTACTTTATAATCTTCCAACTCGGCAATTATTGTAAACCCGAATTTATCTTTCATTTTCCTCCAGATTCAAAAATTTTGTATTTCTTATTTTCTTCTAATTCCATTAATTTCTTATATTCTTTGATCTTTAAATCACCAACCTCATTTAATTCTTTTAGTAGCTCCATTTAAATAAGAAAAATTTCTTAACTAAGGTTTTGTAGGAGGCAATTTTAAATTCTCTATACTACTTTTTTCAATAATTTTAAGTCTTAGTTTACACATTTTTTTAAATAATAAATAGAAGAATCTATCACTGTTTCACCAGAAATTGTTGCTGATTTCTGTCAAATTCAAGTAAAAATCATTTAATTTTTTAAATTCTAAAATTATTGAAAAAATAGTAATAGAGAATTTAAATTGCCTCCTACAAACCTTAGTTAAAGAAATTTTTTCTTATTTAAATGGAGGGTGAAAAGTAACATGTCCGTTTTGCAAAAAAGAAAATTTTAAGAAAAAACTATGATCGACATTATGGCTCCAAACTCCATGCCAAAAACAAAGAAATTTACGAGAAAGAACTGAATTTTTTAAGACAATGGGCTGAAAGAAAATCAAAATTGTCGATCATGAAAAGAATGTACAATATAGAAAAATTGCGTGAATTAAAGAAAAACTTTAAGGAAGATAAAAAAAGATCTCAATCTATTTTAATGATGAAAAAATTCAATCAATCGCTGAAAAAATTGTCCATTGAAACAAACGATAAAACTAAGTCTGAAATGATCGAAGAAATTGACAAAACTCTTAACGAAAAACCTGAAAATATCATAGATGTTGAAGTTTTATCCTCAATACACGGTCTTTTCAAGCAATACATTTTAACAAATTTTAAACGATAATTCCATGTCAATTTACAAAATATCTATCAATTTATGAGGCCAGAAATTAAAAGTTTAATAGAAAAAAATTTCAAGAGAATGTTAAAAATATGAAAGGATATCTCTCTTTGGAATGTGAATATGAACGAACTTTAGTAAACGGTGAACCACAAACTTGCCCAATGTATTTTACTATAAAAAATCAGACGAAATATTTGACGTAAACGACTTTATTACTAAGCAATTTAATAAATTAACACATCGAGAACAGACAAATCATCCAAATAGAGGTTCTGGATTGGACATTTAAAAGTTGTAAACAATTAGTTTTGAGCCTTAATAAAACAACGAATTTATGAACGCAGGATCATATATCGATTTTACCACAAGAGATCAAGGTAAAGAAAGCTTGTGTAAATATCAAAAAATAAAGATGATTTCTGTTTTGTTTATTCTATCCGAATGTGCTATTGGAAAACCCGAAAAGAATGCTGACAGAGCAAAACAATACGAAAAATTTGTAAATGACGAGATATTTTTCGGGCTTTGAGTATCCAATGTCTTTAAAAGATATACAATAATTTGAGAAACGCAGCTCCAATTCCAAGTACAAATATCCAAAAATGTCTATAAATATCTATACTTATGACGAAAAACTCAACATTGTTCCATTACAAATTTCCGAAGTTTATAATGGCCGAGTTAGAAATCGATTTATTGTATGTTAAACAAGAAGACAAATCTCATTATGTGTTGATAACAGATTTTAAATAGATTAGTGAGTTCTCAGTTATCTAAAACACGAACATAAAAAAATTGCTATGTAGAAGATGTTTAAGCCATTTCTACAAATCTGGAGATTTAACAGATCATTTAGAAATTTGCAAGCAACATGAAGTTTGCAAGCCAATTATGCCGTTTCCTGGTCAAACAACATCATTTACTAATTATCAAAAGAAGTTTAGCCATCCGTACGTTATTTATATGGATTTTGAGAGCATATTAGAAAAAATTCCGACATGCAAGAACAATCCACAAAGATCGACTACAACCAAGATTCAGAAGCACATTCCTTATGGTTTTACTCTATATGTAGTGTCGAATGTGACCAATCGTATGTACAAGGCCGATATGTTATCGAGCAAAAAATGAAAGAAGATTTGCCAAATTGTTCCTGCAAAATTGTTTTGAAGAACTCAATAAAATATCAAAATACATAGCTACAAAATATAAATTCTAAGAACAAAAAACCTATGAAATTGAACTGAAGAAGAAGAAATTTCATACCAAAATGCAAACGTTTGTCATATTTGCGAATGGTCTGCTTATGATGTTGAGGTCAATTCAGTATGGTTTTACTCCTGATAGTTTGGAAAGATAAGAGTTATAATAAAGTAAGAGATCATTGTCATTTAACAGGTAAATTTCGAGGCGCAGCTCATTCATGTTGTAATCTGAATTTGAAATTTCCACAAAATATTCCAGTTTTCTGTCCATAAATATGTCAAAATTACGATACTCATTTGTACATAAAAGAGATGGCTAAACAATAATGGAAAATGTTTGATTTGATCGCAAACACAGAATGAAAAAATATATAAATTATTCTGTAAATTCTGGATATGGCTATGAGTTTGACAATGAATAAGCCTAGAAAATTCATCAAGTTTTCGTTCGTAGATACGTTCAGATTCATGGCATCGTCTATTGAAAAGTTAGCTAAAAATCCTAAAGAAAGAAGACGTCAAACATACAAATCATTTTATACAAGATGGACGAATATTGAACGCAAAATTCTAGATAGACAAACCAAATGACGAAGAAGAAAATCTTTAACAATTCTATCTGGAAAAGGTATATTTCCTTACGAATTTATCGATAGTATTGAAAAACTTGATTACACAGAAGAGCTGAAAATTCAAGATTTTCTATTCACTTTTGACAGACGAGAGCATATCTGAGAAAGATTATCAACCACTACTTGAGCGTTTTAGGAACAAATTAAAAGAGAAAAATCTTGGAAATTACTCTGATTTAGTTACAATATCCAAGATGTTTTATTGCTCGCTGATATATTCGAAAACTTCAGAAACATTTGTCT
The DNA here is from genome assembly GCF_021130785.1 of Homalodisca vitripennis. NCBI lineage: Eukaryota > Metazoa > Arthropoda > Insecta > Hemiptera > Cicadellidae > Homalodisca > Homalodisca vitripennis. The sequence goes on from NC_060211.1 coordinate 16,569,946, forward strand.
AAATTGTTACAAACTTGATCCAGCACATTATCTAACAGCTCCAAGTCTCGCATGGGACGCTATGTTAAATTAACGAAAATAGAGTTACAATTGATTAGTGGTTATAATATGTATTTAATGATTGAAAAAAGGTATTCGTGGAGGTATTTCTCAATGTATTAAACGATATGTTAAAGCAAATAACAAATATTTGAAAGATTTCGATAAGAAAAAGCCCGAAAACTATTTACTTTATGTCGATGCAAACAACCTTTATGGCTATGGTCTTATGCAAAAACTGCCGTTTAGTGATATCAAGTGGATGAATCTAAAACATATACAAAAGAAGAGTGGCAAGAGAAACAATTTTAAGAACTCACTGGCGACGAAGATTATGGCTATATTCTCGAAGTTGATCTAGGATATCCAACAAATTTTACATGAACATCACAAGGATTTACCTCTTGCTCCCGAACATTATAAAAACAAACTTTGCACAACTTTACTGGATAAAACTGAATACGTTGTTCATTCAAGAAATTTGAAATTTTACCTCGAACAAGGTATGATTTTGAAACATGTGAATAGAGTTATAGCATTCGATCAGAAGCCTTTTATGAAAAAGTACATTGATTTTAACACAAACATGAGAACCAAAGCTACAAGTGACTTTGAGAAAGATTTTTACAAGCTGATGAACAACTCAGTTTTTGGAAAATCTATGGAAAAATGTGCGAAATAGATGTTGATATCAAACTAGGAAATGAAGAATTTTCAATGAAAACAGGCCAAGAAAACAAACTTCAAATGCTTTAATATCTTTGACGACAACTGTATAGCGAGTCACATGTAATAAACAAAAGGTTAAATTTAACAAACCGATCTACATAGGATTTTCAGTTTCTTGACCTATTCAAAATTGTTAATGTATGAGTTTTATTACGATAAATTAAAGAAGTTTGACCCAGATTTGAATCTGTGTTACATGGATACAGACAGTTTATTTCCTAGAATTGAAACGAGATCCTTTTAAAATTATTAAAGAAAATATAGATGACTTTGATACAAGTGATTATCCAAGAAGATCACGAATGTTTCACTACTAAAATAAGAAGGTAATAGGGAAATTCAAAGATGAGTTAAATAGCGAAGTTTTAGAAGAATTTTGTGGATTGAGATCGAAAATGTACTCGTACAAATATCTAGACAAAAAATCCAGTAAGATGCAAAGGGATTAAGAGAAGCGTTGTAAATAAAACAATAAATATCGAAAACTTGAAGAAATGTTTGTTCGAAGATAAAGAAGAATTTAGAGAGATGACAGTAATCAAAAGCTACAAACATGAGTTGTACACAGTTACCATAAACAAGCTGGCACTGAACGCTAAAGATGATAAGAGAATTGTCCTAGAAAATAAGATCGATACAGTACCGTATGGATATAAAGGCGAAATTAAAACAGATATTTTAGAAGAGTTAAACAAAGTTGGAAACTTTGATATATAAATGGAAGATGATTTAATTCACTGTAACAAGTGTAAAAAGAAAACGAAAAATATAGATTCTAAAGATTGTTCAAACTCAAAAAGGATTGTATAGAATTGCAGCAAAATGTTCAAAATGTAAGACAAATAAGAGTAAATTTATAAAGAATCCTTATGAAAAACAAGTAAAGAAAGAATCTAAGAATAAGGAAGAAATCGAGATTGAAGCTAGAGAAATTCATGCACCAGTAACGAAAAAAGTTTAAAAAGAGAAAAAATTATAACTTTAGGAATTGACGATTTATGGGCAGCAGATTTAGTTATAATGTCTAACTATTCAGATCAAAATGATGGATTTAAGTATATGTTAAATGTTATTGATACTTTCTCAAAATATGCTTGGTCAAGAGCTATCAAAAGAAAAAACGGCAAGGATGTTTCAAAAGCTGTCGAAGATATAGTAAAAGATGCCATAAGGATCAATCACAAACCTCCTAACCTACTTTCATACAGATAAGGGTTTAGAGTTTAAAAATAAAGAATTTAAACGATGTTTGAGAAAAATACAACATTAAGATTTTATCATACTGAAAATGAAGAGAAATCAAGTATTGTAGAGAGATATAACAGAACTCAAAATGAGAGAATGAAAGTAATTTTTGAGATTAATAAAAACTTTAAATGGATCGATATTCTTCAAAAAATCGTAAACAATTATAACGATACAGTTCACAGCACAATAAAAATGAAACCGAAAGACGTAGATAAAGATGCAGAAAAGGAGTTATTAGAGACCGTTTTCAAGTATATTCCACCAGAAATTCACACAAAAACTAAATTTAAAGTCAATGATCATGTAAGAATTGTTAGTAAAAAACAAACATTTTCAAACAAATATAAGAACAATTGGTCAAGAGAAATCTTTGTGATTTATCAAATTAATAACACAGATCCTGTAACTTATAGTATAAAAGATTTTAAATAATGAAGAAATAACCGGAAAGTTTTATGAATATGATGAATTGAGAAAGTCAAAGCTGTAATTTTTTCTATATAAATGGAGGCTCAAAAAAGAAAGTGTACAATTTGTCAAGAATATAAATATTTTGAAGAATTTCATAAAAATAAGACTAAAAAAGGAGGAATAGGGTCTATGTGTAAAGATTGTCGTAGTAAATATGAGAGAGAACTATACGATAAATTAGAAAAAATTAACGTTAGAAGAGAAAAAATGTTGCGTTTGTAAAGAAATTAACGATATTTCCAAATTTTACGATTGGCATTATAGTAAAGATAAAAAACATACACATTGTAAAGATTGTGCTAGAAGAATTATTCAAAAACGTCAAAAGAAACCGACTCTTTGCGAGTGTGGACGAATCATTTCAATGGTTACCTTATCTTCAAAAACATTTACAGACAAAATATCATAATTCAAGAGTTTAACATTTTCATCGTGTAATAATTTTTTCAATATAAATGGAGTCTATAAATGTACAAAGTGTCAAGAATTTTATAAGGAAGAGAATAGAAAAGACTGTTATTGTAAGGTTCATGATAAAATGGACAAATTAACTTTAGAAGAAAAAAAGTGTTACTTTTGTAAAGAAAATAAAAATATTTCTGAATTTAATAACTGGCAGTATAGTAAAGATAGAAAAGATGCTTTTTGCAAAGATTGTGCTAAAAAAAATTTCAGTGAAAGTTATAAAAACGAAATGCCTTGTGAATATGAAAAAAGAATTCTACAATGGTTACCTAGTTATGCTAAACATTTACAAACAAAATATAATAAATCGAGAGTTTTTAGTAAAATTTAGAAACATTTTCATCGTGTAATTTAGATATTCTATAAATCAGTCGAGATTCTGCCATATTTGTAGTAAAATGATTTCCGTTGTATAAAATATTCAAAGACTCTTTCATTTGGTTGTAGAGATTTATACTATTTGGATCTCCATGTCTTAATAAAATTTCCATTTCTGGGTAATCAATTTCAAGTTCTTTCAATCTTTTCGGTATTTCTCTCTTTTGAGCTCTGATAACGTAATAAGGATATTCCCACATGTGATTCTTCTTAATTAATACAAAAACATGGTGTTTTTTCTTAGCAAAATCTTTACAAACAAGGTCTGGTTTCATTAAGTCAATTTTTAACACTTTGTTTTGCGATTATTTCCGTTTTGATTTCATCTTTAATTTGCAAGTGTTTTACTTCATCCTCTAAATATTTAATCTTGTTTTCAAGTTTGTACTCACCAAGTTTTCTAATAGAAGGCAAAACTTCTTTTGTAACCCAATTTTTAAACAATTTCGCTTCTGATTTATGCGATCTCAAAATTAAAGAATAAAGTCCAGATTCATTAACGAAAACAGTGTTGTTTTGAAAGTTTGAAGGTAAGCTATTCAATAGCTCGCCCTTGATTCATGTCTTTAAACGTTAATTTATCATCTTCGTCAACGTTTAATCTGATCGTTTGCATAGTATTTTCATATTCTAGAATTTTTGCAACATCTTTAGCCTTAAACCAGATCATATTGTTTTCGTCTACAATCGTTAAGATATTTGTGTTATTGAATTTGAGTTGATTATTGAGTAGGCCTACAAGTGACTCCATTTAGATAGAAAAATTTTTAACTAGTAATTTTTATTTCAGTATAAAGACCAGATTCATTAACGAAAATAGTATGTTTTTTGAATATTTTCTCGGGTTCTATGGGATAGACCTCCTGTAATTTATACATTCAAAAGTTGTTTTTATCATCATTATCGACATTATTTATGATAGCTTGCATCGTGTTTTCATATTCTAAAATTTCTGCAACATCTTTTGCTTTGAACCAAATTTCGTTATTTTCGTCAACAATCGTAAAAATTTCTGTATTATTGAATTTGAGTTGATTATTTATTAGATCTACAACTGTCTCCATTTAGATAGAAACATTTTTATTTCGAGAATAAAGTCCAGATTCATTGATAAAAACGGTGTTTTTTTTGAAAGTTTGAAGGTAAGAACGATTCGTTTCCCCCCTTGATTCATCATTCTTTCGACAATCTTAAATATATTGTTGTTTTACTCTCATTATTTAATAAAATTTCCCTCAGAGTCTTGTATAGTTAGAACGATTTTTTGAATTCTTTTAATATTTTTTCTAATTGGAATATAATCGATTTCATTCGGTTTTTCACTGATTTTTGATCCATAAGCAACATTTGGGAAAAAAGTGTACAAAATTTCAGATTCTTTGTGTAAATGTTCGGTATGATTTTCAAAACTAGGTTCAACGAGATTACAATATACTTCAATTACATCAAACGGTCTAAATTTTGGCGTTTTATTTCCTAAATATACCTGATTTGGCTCAATAGTTTCTTGAACAAACCCCAATAAATCTACAATAATTGCTGAAAACATTATTCTTACTGGTGATTTTATTTGAATTTTATTAGAGAGATAATTTTTTTGCATTTCAAACTTGTTTTCGTCAAAGTTTAAAGATTTATCTGATTGTTTGAATGTTTTCAGATAATTTTTAAGGGAATTTTTTATTTGATCGAAAGTATAATTTGATCCTTTGTTTAAACCATAATATTTTGTTATGTTCTTCTCACTAAATCCTATACAATAAGGAGAACTTTCACTAATGTTTATTACAAAATTTTCAGAATAAAAACCGCTTAAACCGATAAAATAATTTGATTCTTCCTCTAAATGAATAGGATGTTCCAAAGTTTAAAAATAATTGAGAGCTTTCTGAAGTCAACTTGAACAGCTTCATTTTCGCTATTTAAATGGAGAAATTTTTAAAGCAAAAAGATCAGATAAAACTTCAAACGTTTGAAAGAAAGTAAGAAAGATCAACCAATCAGATTGTTAATTGTTGGTTCAAGTGGATGTGGAAAAACAACTTTATTATTGAATTTTATCTACAATAGGTTGATTCCTTATTCCAATTTGTATGTTTTTAGTAAATCTTTAGAACAAGACGCCTATAAAAAATTACAAGAAAGATTTGAAAATATTGAGAAAAACTTAAACAAAAAAATATCACATTTTTATAATGCTTCCGAGGACATAGTTCACTTAAGCGAATGTAAACCAAATTCTTTAATCGTTTTCGATGATTGTATTTTAGAAAATCAAGACGTTATTAAAGAATATTTCGTAATGTCTCGTCACAAAAACATATCTTGTATCTATCTTTCTCAATGCTTTTTCAAAGGTTGATAAACAAGTTATAAGAAATAATTTGAATATGTTTGTGTGTTTTTAAACAAGATGATCATTATTCCAGAAATATTTATAACAATTATGTGGGATCTGATATGAGTTTTAACCACTTTAATGAATTATGTGATAAAATTTGGAAAGAAGACTATGGATTTTTAACTATTAATCTAACTTTGAAGCCTAAAAATGGTAAATATCTGAATAAATTTTCTAATATAAATGCTGCTCAGTGGTCTGACAAATCTACTTGATAAAATATTTGTTACAACTATTTTTATATTATCTTTAATTTTTATTTACATTATGAAAATAACAGAAAAACGGTAAATCTGTTCACGTTCCACGTTCACGTTCATGTTTCACGTTCATGTTTCACGTTCATGTTTCACGTTCATGTTTCACGTTCGTGTTTACGTTTCACGTTCATGTTTTACGTTCGTGTGTACGTTTCACGTTCGTGTTTCACGTTCGTGTTTCACGTTCGTGTTTCACGTTCATGTTTTACGTTTCGTGTTCACGTTTTTACGTTCCACGTTCACGTTATACGTTCCACGTTCACGTTTCAAAATTTTTCTAATTAAATGGTGAACGTAACTTCTGAAGAAGCGAAAAAACTTGATCAAATCGAAAAGAAATTAATCAAAGAATTTAAAGAACAGATTCGAATTGATGAAAAAGAACAAGAATTTATTCAAAAAATCAATCAACCTGTAACTTCTGCAATAAAAAACGTTGAGGGCAAAATTGAAAATGTTTTAAGTGATAATCAAAATTTGATGAATTTGGTTCCAGTTGTACGACAATTTGCCGATATTTCAATTCCAGAATCTGAAGAGTTTGAATTGCCAAAATTACCATCTTCAACACCATTTAGACCTCGAATCATTGAAGACTCTACCATAGTTGAACCAATAAGTCCTGGAACAACGGATATAATAATTTGGTGAAATTGGTAAAAAATTCCTTCCTAGAGTAAAAGATGATATAAATTTGGTTTGTATTGGGATAAAAAAAAGAAAAGTTTTATGATTGGAAATTTACCCGTTAATTTTGAGCATAATGATATCATTATTAATGAGAAAAACATATGAAGGAACTCAAGGTTTATGGAGATTATTAACAGACTATGACGCTCCAAAAGATAATTTATATTCTGAAGAAGATTTGAAAAAGTATACAGAAAATTTTATGGGAATCTGACTCAATTTACAAAAATAATGATCCATCTACTAAGAAGCCTAAGTCAAGTAGAGGTAAAAAATATATGAAATTAATTAAACCAATTTGGGAAAAACGAATCGAAGGATCAGGTATAAGAAAATACAGTGATAATAAGATTGAGTACAGATATATTGACGATTTGACAAAACTCGATGGAATTATAAATTATATTTATGCTCAAGAAAAGGCTGGAAACAACAATTTTTTGAACGAAAAGAAAGCGATTAAGGATTTTATTTCGAACAAACTTGATGAAATGATTGAAAAACCTGATGGAATTAAATATTTAAAACGAGTTTTGCCGCCAATAAGTTCATCTATGATTGAAGGTAGCGGACTTTTGAATGATTTTATCAACAATTTACCTTTTGAATTACACGTACCAACTTATCAGTATCTGAGGCCTGGCACAAAACTCGAAAAAAGACTAAAAAGAGGAGATCCTGGTATAAATAAATTAGATCAAGCTGCTATGGAAACACGATATTTTTTATGCAAAACATAGAGACACAAATTCCAGACATATAGCAGATAAAGTTTTGCAAGATATAAAGCAATGGATAGATTTTTATCAAAGAGATGCTAGTTTAGGTGAAAGATTTGTTGCGCTTCCAACAGCTGGAGCAATGTTTTTGAAGAGAAAACTAGGAATGGGAATCGAAGAGAACTTGAAATTTTAACTATATAAATGGAGGTGAACGTAAACTTCAGCAAAAATCAGAAAGAAAAAATAAAAATCCGCTTTTAAGAAGAAAATACCCGTTAGTATTCAATTTAAAATAGATCAACTAAAAAATGGCGAAGATAAGATATTTTTAACAAATAGACACTCGAAAAACATAAGAAAAAACAATAAAGGAACCAGAATAGAATTTTCTTATAATCAGTTGAAAGAACTTAAAAATGGTGGACTTTTGAAAGATTTATTAGATTTTGGAGAAAATATTCCAGTTGTTAAAAAATGTTGTTCCTTATGTTCGTAAAGCTGCTCCAATCGTTAAAAAGGATGTGATTCCTATTGTTCGAAACATTTTAAATTGGTTAGATAAAGAGTTGGAAGATGTTACAGGATCTGGATTAGATGAAAAAACTTTGAATTACGTGAAATCAAACATTGAAAAAAAAATTTAAAACCTTTAACATTCGGGGAATTGGAAGAAATCTGCAAAAATATTAAACATTTTAGAGGAATCTTCATGAGAGATACATTACCTGAAAAAGTTAAGAAATTTGAATGTGGAATTGTGAATTTAGACTCGATTATGGGAAGTGGAACGCATTGGATTTGTTATTATAAAAATGATAAGAATGCATGTTATTTTGATTCGTATGGAAGAATTGAGGACAAACCACCTATAGAATTGATTAAATATTTGAAAAAATCAAGCGTCTACTACAATGATTCTCAGATTCAAGACTATAAAGATCCCCCAATTTGTGGTCATTTATGTGTTTTTGTGTTGAATGAACTGAGTGATGGTAAAGATTTTAAAGAAGTTGTTAACAAATTATTACTTAATAAATATGGATTCACAAAATATTTTTGACGTATTTGGAACACAAATTATTCAAAATGTAGATAATAGTTTCAATTTTGATAGTTTGAGAAATGAGTTTGATAACAAGTTAGAAAATTTATTACAAAACCTTCCAGATTCAGATATGTTTGCTGTCGAGATTGAAGATTTTTAAAGCAGAATATGATAACAAACTTGCAAATTTCATGAGTTCAAATGAAGTTGCTGATAAAATAAAAACATTGGAAAAAGAATTCGATGATGGTGTAAAAAAATTATTTACCAATTTAATGTCTCATATCGAAAAAGCTGATAAAATTACTGAAGCGATCAAAGTTGAAAAGAATTATGTTAGTTTGGCTAATAAAAAAAGAATTGTCGGTGTTCGACCTGGTATTGACAAACATGATGTTGTTGTTAAAGAACAAATTTTAAAACCTCTAAAATTATCAGAAAACATCGATATTGTTGATTTACATGATCCGAATGTTAAAAATGCCTTAGATTTTAAAGGAAAAAGAATTAGCAGTGTTAGTAAAGGAATTAATCCATTTGATGTTGTTGTAATGATTCAATTAGAAGATCCTATTAAAATGTTTAATGAACTAAAACAAAATTATGAGAATCATAAACAGCATGTTAAAGATTTTACAACAGAAGTCTATGAAAAACTTGATGAAAGAAGTAAAAGATCAGTAGACGATGTTGGTGAAATTAATGAAAAACTTACTAGATTTAAAGAGTCTTTTGATAAGTTTAGTTTAGATGCTACGAAAACTTTTTGAGAATATTGGTCATAAATTTGTTGAATACAATGATTCTTATGCTGTCAAATTTTCAAAAATTAGAAGAAAAAATTAATAAGTTCGAGGAAGATCTTACTGAAATAGGTATTTTTGCAGGGTTTTATGCATGATAAAATTTCCTTATATAAATGGCGCTCATATACTGTGTGAGATGTAAAGAAAAAACTGCAACAAGTGATATAAAATACTATGCAAATATCAATGGAGTTAAAAGAGTTTCTGGAAAATGTGCTGAATGTAACGCTAAAAAGAGCCAATTTATAAAAACTTGAAATTTTTTCTTAATAAATAGAGATGGCGGGACATTACAGTGCTTTCGATCTTTTTATAATGCAACACGAAAGAGATTTGAAAAAAGAACATTGGGATGATATTTCTCAAAAATATGAATTATCCGAAGATATGATGAGATTATACGTAAACAAATTGAATTGGTATAACATTGCTAAATATCAAAATCTGTCCCCAGAGTTCATTCAAGAAAATATACATTATCAATTAAAAGATCATATGTCTGTTCTTTTGTCTCTATCAACACTTGAGTATAAATTTTTGGATGAAAATAAAGATACAGTTGATTGGAACAATATTATAGATAGCGGTTACTATCCTGTGCAGATTTTATTGAAATATGTGGCCGAAATTGCAAAATTTAAGGAAGATAATCCTGAATATGACGAAGTAGATCATTAAAAATGGACTAAAATTTATATCTTTTCTTATAAAAAACGTACATTAGATCGATGAAAAATGATATCTTTCTTATACATGATGTTTAAAATTTCTAAATTTTCTCTTATTAAATGGCGGACTACAGAAAATATGCTAGTGATATTGAAAGGGCGGAGTTTAAAAATTTCTATCCAAGTAGTAAACAACATTTGAATGAAACCGAATAAAAGAACTGAGTTTAATATTGATTTTGGAGATAACTTTTGCTCGTCTAACTTCCAGTTTTATATTTCTGGAACTTTAACAAAACAAGATGGTCAAGCATATCTTGGAACTGATAAATGTTAGATTAATCGATAATTTTATACCGTTTTTATTTTCTAAGATTGAAGTAAGAAAACACAATAAATTGATAGAAGAAGTCGAAAACTGTGGCCAATTAAGCACGATTAAAGGAACTATTTCGTATTCAAAAAGTGATGTTATTTCTCAAACTTCTAATGGCTTTGAATCAGATTTTAAATTTGGTGTTTTTGAAGCAGCTGGAAATTTATCTCATTTTGGATTAGGATTTTTTGAAAATGTTACTATTCCGATCTATAAAGGAGGATTTTATCTAAGTTTTATAAGAGCAGAAGACGATGATGTGATTCTGAAGACTGCAACTGGAAATGTTATGCCTGTTGATGGAAAAATAACAAATACAGATTTTTTTATTAGAGTTCCAATGATTGATTATAAAACCACGAGTAAAATTAGGTTGATTGATGAAATTACAAAAAGTCAAAACATTATGTTTAATTTTCTAGATTGGCAATGTATTGAACAAAAAGGTATTTCCGGAACAACTTATTCGTTCGATATTACAAATATTTATAGAAAATATCTTCATTGGTTCGTTATCATTGGTTTTCAAACAGGTAGACAGAATAATCAAGAAAAAAAATCCTTCAAAGTTTGATAAGTTTGGATGTAAAAAATATCAGAGTAAAATTGAACGGTTCTTATTATTCCAGATGAATTACAAAATTTAAACATTTCAGGAGGTCTTTTCAGAATCATGTATCAGATGTATCAAGATTTTAAGAAAGTTTACTGTAATAATAAGGAAATGTATTACAATCCTAAAGAATTTTTAGCGAATAGACCTGTTTATGCCATTGATACAACAAAGAGTTTTGACAAATATTTCTGGTTCAAAGAACGATATAATTATCAATATGGATTTTCAAAATGCTATTACTAACTCGACATGTTATGTGGTTTGTGGTTTCTGAGAAATTTTAGCCTATGATGTGATTAAGAACGATATTAGAGAAATTCAGTAAAATTTTGAAAAAAATCGTCTTATTGTCTATATTATTCATTGGATAATTCTACAACTTTACAGAATTGTTAAAGACATTGATATAAGTATTCATTTTTAATTTCAAAAGAATATCTTAAAAAATTGGGGATGATATTAACAAAAAACTATTCCAAGGTCATCTTAAGGGTTGGACCGGAAGTTATTATTTTAAAAAATACTTTAATATTTACTGATCCTATATACCAAATTTCAGCAAAAAAGCTCCAATAGTTCTCGAGATATAAGAGTATTAAGATAAGGGATGATTGGGGTAGATTTTGAAAATTTTGTTATTTTCATGAAATTTTAAGTTGAACTCGCTTGTTTTTGAAGTTTTCAGATTTTTCTGATTATTTTTTTTATTTTTTTATGAATATTAAGAAATAGGGGATGATTTCACCCTTATGGATAAGTTAAGTCGAAAGAGTTAAGTATTTACTATATGTGTACCAAATGTCATTAAAATCGGTTGAGTGGTTTTTTGAAATATAAAATTATTAATAAATTTGTAAACTAGCACTCCTAATTGAACAACTTATATAGCAGAGATATAGATTATAACTTTCGAGACTCTCCGTAGCTCAGTTGGTAAGACGCTTGCCTTCAAAGCCTGAGGTTCTGGTTCAAATCCCAGAGCTTCAGGCGCGCTTTTTTATTGAGGAAGACATGGTTGTCGTTCAGTGGTTGGGGACAAGTCTTTACACGAGTGGCCATAGTGTAATGACTATAGAACAAGCCGAGTAATGACAACTGTGGTTGGCGCGCCATTTGCTTCCTCACCTTTCCACTTCATTCCTTAATTCCTTCTCTTCCTTAATTCGTTCATTACATTCATCGTTCATTAATACAACATTACACTTACAAAACACCCGACACAAATTCCCTAATTGAATCTCTCCATCAACTTCTACACAGTAGTTACCAAAGAAAAAAATGAGACTGGGAACAAAAAAAATTCCAGAGTCTAAGACCCGAATTACAGCTCCTAGCCATTAACTTGGTTGGACAGTAGCAGTGCAGGGGCCAAGTCTCTAAACAATAGACACCGTAGAAGTTGAATGTGATGTGATTCCCATAGCGCAAACACGCACACTAACAACACTACACCAGAGACACAATCATTCATTTTGTATGTCTTTCATTATATCGTAATGAATTGCTGAATGGCAAACGTTTCTCTTTTCTTCGTCAGAACCACACACACACAATATATCTGTTTCGTAAATGTTTTTTCCATATAATTTATCCCAATCTACAACAAAAGCGTGATCTCTTATAAATTCCTTTGATAAATCTTGTTGTTTACAAAGACTTGTTAAAAAACTAGCTGTATGCATATTTCTTGTCCAGTATGGATATTGTCTTCTCAACATTTCAACAAATAAGCAATGAAATTTAGCATAAAAGCGATGAAAAAATGTCAGATTGTTGGTGTTTTAGTTTATTTGTTAAAAATCGGAATATTTTTCTTATTTTTCTATTATTAATTTTAAAATCTCCTATTACATTTAACATATTTATACTATCTAAGTTGTCTGTAATAAATTGCATTGAACACTTTTTAGTACTTAAAAGTTCTCTGAATTCGTTTTCATTTAAGGATTCGTTTTCACTTAAGGAAAATATCAACATTTGTTTAACATATTTAGGTAATTCAAAGAAGTCTTTATAACTATATTCCTGTGGTAAGTTCTTTAAATGCTAGAAACTGAAGTGATTTTGGAGAGTTCATGTTGTTTGATGACTATTTAGTAGAATAGATTTTTTATTTAAGAAAAATAATTTGCTAAATTCATATTATTTTCTTTCATTCCTTCTAAAACTTCAAAAATATACTCTTTCGCTGATGAAAAATCTCGATTTCTTCCGGAATAATCTTTGTAATCATAGACAAAATATCCTAAATAGTTGAATAATAAAATAAAATCATTTCTTTTTATCTCGGTAGTTGAAATATAAACATAAACATTTGTGCTAAAAAATTTATATCTCGGCAGAGTTAGTTCCATAATCTCCATTTATAACAAAAAAATCTTTTTGTTTAAATGGAAGAGTATAATGCCAACTGTTACAAGTGTTGTAATAGAGGAGAAATTATTGATAAAAGGTTATTTAGTTTGTAGAGGTTGTAATTTAATTTTGTGCGAAAGACCTAAACCTAAGAAATTTCGAAATAAACTAACACATTTGAATAACCTGCTTACAAAATTGCAATATGGAGGTAAAAAACAAACAAAATTTGTTACAGAATTTAGAAAACAGAATAAAATTTTTACTTATCTCTTAGAACCATTGAAAAAATTATTTTCCTTTTCAAAGAATACATTAGGTTTGTAGGTATCGATACACACGTTTTATTATGAGAAGATTTTACCTGTATTTATTTTTTCATTATCTGGATGTTGAATTTGATTACGATTTTAAGCCTGAAATCTTTGATGATTTTATAGTACATTTGGAGAAATTAAATGAAGAACCTCGTCAAAAGAATGTGGTTTTACTCACATTCTCCCCGACTTCTCGAGTGATTGTTAGCAAATTCCATCATTTCCGTTTATAAGTTTTAAATTTATAGTTTATTCGTAGCAGACATTTCCGATAGATTGATTTGACAGCTCAAGAAAGTAGAAGCAAACAGCTATAGATTCGGTAATTTTTCATTCGTGAGTTACAGATTCGTTTATGGTCCTTCAAACAGTATTTTCCCTTGATTTACTGTTGGCTCCGAAAGTGAGCTAGAACCGCCATATTCCTACCTACTTATATATATATATGTATATATAGACTTCTTGATATAAAGTTCCTTTAATATTTCGGCTTTTTGCCGTTTTCAAAAAGGTATAATACAAAATAACAACACAGCAACAAAATTTACAAAAGACTTTTGTAAATTTTGTTGCTGTGTTGTTATTTTGTATTATACCTTTTTGAAAAACGGCAAAAAGCCGAAATATTAAAGGAACTTTATATCAAGAAGTCTAATAATTGATATAACAGAGCAATTCTGCTTTTATACACTCGAAGTGAATATATGTATATATATATATATATATATAATATGTTTGTTTATTTCCAAAAGCTGATATAATGGTAATACCTACAAACTGTTATATCTAAATATACCTGAAATAATGAAACTGTGTTAGAAAAATACCTATTTAAAAGTTTAAACACTTGGACCTTTAATTTTTACTTTTGTATTGAGTAGAAAGATCGGCTAGTTAAAAAAATTATTAGCAATTTTTTCAAATAATAGAATATAAAGAAATCGAATTGAATTTTAATTCCGTGTTATTTTATAGATGAATTTAGAAAAATTTAAATGTCATCGTTAATTAGGAGAGCTATAATCGAAAAAATATTCCATGTTTTCAGAATAAAAATACTATTCCAACATTTTTAATTTTCATTATACCGTTAAAGTTTATGAAGGGTTTTTAATGGAAATTCGTTCTTAATTTTACGTGTTAACACTTTGCTTACTTAGTGTTCTCCTTAAAGCATTCGTACTTCCTTCTTTATGTTATCGTTTTTTTTAATACAACAAAAAAAGTATATTGAAGTACTCTCAAGCCATATTACGCTTAAATTTGGAAGGAGTATATAATTCACCCAGAACATGAATTGATACTCACTCTTTGGAATATAAAAATTTGTATGTATTTGAAACACAATAAGTAGATTTTTACTTAAACTTATAATTTTATATAACTTATATCATAATTAAATTGTGAAAACCAGCTCATTGTATCACAAATACACTCAGAAATGTTACAATTATACGCTTAATGGAAAGTTTAACAGCAATAATGCACAAATGAATCTGCCCTTTGACAATAGAACCGACAAGAACAACTCAGTGAATCTGTCAAAACAAGTTAACGTTGGAGAGAAATTTCAATTATTCACTTGCGTCCTGAGGTCTATGGCTGAACGCTACAGAAGTCACAAAATAACAATTTGGGTAGACAGCATATTATAGTTCTGGTATATGATATTTGGAAATTAGTTTTTGTTTTGTTTATTTTTTTAAAGACAGTCAAGAATTAAAAGCAGTTCTAGGTTTTGGAACCACTGATTTGGTCGGTTTGACTTTTCATTTAATGAGTTTTACTAAATGAGTTTTTCATCTAAATAGTTTTACTCTTCAACTAAACAGAAGACTTGTTTTGTGAGAATTGTGCGTTAATAATAAGCAAACTCTTGTGACATTCATAAGTTTATATTTTAATGGTGGCTTATATGTTCTTAAATTTCCAAAAATCTACAGAAAAAAACTGTTTGCCTTAAATTCTACAGCTAAAGGAAGGAAAACCCAAATGTTTTTCTTAATTTTAGGTGCCTGTTTGATATATATATATATATATATATATATATATATATATATATATATATATATATATAAGTAGATATGAATATGGCGGTTCTGGCGCACTTTTGGGACAGTCAGAAAATCAATGTAAAATACTGTCCATTGAACAATAAACAAATCTAAGAAATCTAACAGGAAAGCACGAATGTTAAATAACCGAATCTTTAGCTGTTTTACTGTTCAATGTTTGCTTCTACATTTATAAGCTGTTTTAATGAAAAAATCCAGAAATCTTAATAAAAAAATCTTTATTCTACAAAGTTAATTGTAACACAGTCCTTTATCTTTAATAGTCTTTTTTCCAGTAACAATCAAGTGTAATTTTTCATTTTTGTTTAATTCTTTAATCTTTTTTTCATCCAAAACAGTCAAAAATCTGTTCGGCAAGTGTACTTTACAATCTTCCAACTCGGCAATTATTGTTGTAAACCCGAATTTATCTTTCATTTTCTCCAAATTCAAGATTCTATGTTTCTTCCTTTCTTCCAATTCATTTAACTTCTTATACTCTTTAAACTTACATTCTCCAATATCATTTAACTCTTTCAAGAACTCCATTTAAATAGAAAAAATTTAAAGACGGAAAAAATGAAATTCGCTAACCTTCACTCGAGAAGTCGGGGGAGAATGTGAGTAAAACCGCATTCTTTTCAAGAGGTTCTTCGTTTAATTTCTCCAAATGTACTATAAAATCATCGAGGATTTCTGGTTCAAAATCATAAACAAATTCAACATCCAGATAATGAAAAAATACAGGTAATATCTTTTTCATAATAAACGTGTGTATCGATACCTACAAACCTAATGTATTCTTTGAAAAGGAAAATAATTTTGTCAATGGTTCCAAGAGATAAGTAAAAATTTTTTATTCTGTTTTCTAAATTCTGTAACAAATTTTGTTTGCTTCTTGTCTCCATATTGCAATTTTGTAAGCAGGTTATTCAAATGTGTTAATTTATTTCGAAATTTCTTAGGTTTAGGTCTTTCTAACAAAATTAAATTACAACCTCTACAAACTAAATATCTTTTATCGATAATTTCTCCTCTATTAGAACACTTGTAACAGTTGGCATTATACTCTTCCATTTAAACAAAAAGATTTTTTTATAAATGGAGATTATGGAACTAAGTCTGCCGAGGTATAAAATTTTTTCAGCGCA
Organism: Homalodisca vitripennis; assembly: GCF_021130785.1. Lineage (NCBI taxonomy): Eukaryota > Metazoa > Arthropoda > Insecta > Hemiptera > Cicadellidae > Homalodisca > Homalodisca vitripennis. The sequence continues at coordinate 16,586,737 of NC_060211.1, forward strand.
AATGTTTGTGTTTACATTTCTACAATAACAGAGATAAATAGAAATAATTTCATTCTATTGTACAACTATTTAGGATATTATGTGTACGATTATAAAGATTATTACGGGAGAAATCGGGATTTTTCAGTGGCGAAAGAGTATATTTTTGAAGTTTTAGAAGGAATGAAAGAGAATAATATGAACATCATCAATTATTGTTAAAGACATACAAAATGAGTGTTGTTAGTGTGCGTGTTTTTGCGATATCTACTTAACTTCTAAGAAATTGGGAATGGGAGAAGAAGAAAGGTATCATATATTTTTATTTCAATCAACTGTAGATTTGTGACGTCTGCTGTGAGCGTTTGTACCACTAACGCTTGACCTCGAATCTCATTTTATTGAAACATGTGAGAGGCGTTTGTGTCCACTAACGCTTGACCTTGCTTTGCACACACGCCGTGTGTGTGGTACAAGGACAGTAGTGACACCAAACAATGACCTTGCTTTTCTCACGGCCGTGTGAGACAATGAAATCACTGTAAAAACACTTAATTCTGTATTACAAATGAACACTTTACATCACTATTTTTCACACAATGTTTTATCACAGTTTAGAATGTCTACACAAATTCACAATCTTCTTGTAACGTCTTTTCTTCGAGTCCCAAATATAAAAGTAACTTATAAAATATAATAACACTATGAATGGCAACGCCCAGTGGAACACTTCACTTCACTTTTAACAAGAAACACAGAACATCACACAATCTTCTTACTTCATATAAAGTCTATATCTTCTTTCTTCAACTTGCAAATACATTAGGAATCTTCTAATTGATGATATATCTTGTTAAATTTCGTTAAAATAGAGGAGGATCAAGCATGACTGACTATACGTGGCCAACGCCCATGATGAAAATTTTTTCCGTGCGATATAAACGATTATGAATATCGAAGTTTTATCGATAGTAAAAATCGATGGTTACAATCGATATTAGAACTGTTATAGTTTCCAATGTATATTAAATAAGTGAATATCAATATTTATTTCAAACCTTGTTGTTAAAAAACCACTCAACCGATTTTAATGAAATTTGGTACACATATAGTAAATACTTAACTCTTTCGACTTAACTTATCCATAAGGGTGAAATCATCCCCTATTTCTTAATATTCAAAGAAAAATAAAAAAATTTTATCGGAAAAATCTGAAACTTCAAAAACAAGCGAGTTCAACTTTTCACAAAATTTTCAAAATTCTACCCCAATCATCCCTTATCTTTAAACTTTTATATCTCGAGAACTATTGGAGCTTTTTTTGATGAAATTTGGTATATAGGATCAGTAAATATTAAAGTATTTTTAAAATCACCACTTCCGGTCCATGACCTTGAAATAGTTTTTTTCCTAATATCATCCCTATTTTTCAAAATTTTTTAATGCAATTTAAAATGTAAACTTTTATCAATGTCTTTAACAATTCTGTAAAGTTTTAAAACTATCCGACGAATAACGCGATTTTTACTGAATTTCTCTAATATCGTTTCTTAGTCACATCATAGGCTAAAAATTTCTCAGAAACCACAACCACATAACATGTCGAGTTTGTAACAGCTTTTTGAAAAATCCATATTGATAATTATATCGTTCTTTGAACCAGAAATATTTGTCAAACTCTTTGTTGTATCAATGACATAAATAGGTCTATTCGCTAAAAATTCTTTAGGATTGTAATACATTTCCTTATTATTACAGTAAACTTTCTTAAAATCTTGATACATCTGATACATGATTCTGAAAAGACCTCCGGAAATGTTTAAATTTTGTAATTCATCTGGATAATAAGTACCGTTCAATTTTACTCTGATATTTTTTACATCCAAACTATCGAATTTTTGAAGGATTTTTCTCTTGATTTATTCTGTCTATCTGTTTGAAAGCCAATGATAACAAATTTAGGATTGAAGATATTTCTATAAATGTTTGTAATATCGAACGAATAAGTTGTTCCGGAAATACCTTTTTGTTCAATACATTGCCAATCTAGAAAATTAAACATAATGTTTTGACTTTTTGTAATTTCATCAATCAACCTTATTTTACTCGTGATTTTATAATCAATCATTGGAACTCTAATAAAAAAATCTGTAATTGTTATTTTTCCATCAACAGGCATAACATTTCCAGTTGCAGTCTTCAGAATCACATCATCGTCTTCTGCTCTTATAAAACTTAGATAAAATCCTCCTTTATAGATCGGAATAGTAACATTTTCCAAAAAATCCTAATCCAAAATGAGATAAATTTCCAGCTGCTTCAAAAACACCAAATTTAAAATCTGATTCAAAGCCATTAGAAGTTTGAGAAATAACATCACTTTTTGAATACGAAATAGTTCCTTTAATTGTGCTTAATTGGCCACAGTTTTCGACTTCTTCTATCAATTTATTGTGTTTTCTTACTTCAATCTTAGAAAATAAAAACGGTATAAAATTATCGATTAATCTAACATTATCAGTTCCAAGATATGCTTGACCATCTTGTTTTGTTAAAGTTCCAGAAATATAAAACTGGAAGTTAGACGAGCAAAAATTATCTCCAAAATCAATATTAAACTCAGTTCTTTTATTCGGTTCATTCAAATGTTGTTTACTAATTGGATAGAAATTTTTTAAACTCCGCCCTTTCAATATCACTAGCATATTTTCTGTAGTCCGCCATTTAATAAGAGAAAATTTAGAAATTTTTAAAACATCATGTATCATTTTTTCATCGATCTAATGTACGTTTTTATAAGAAAAGATATAAATTTTAGTAAAATAATTAAAAAGATTAGAGTCATTTTTTTATGATCTACTTCGTCATATTCAGGATTCTCTTCCTTAAATTTTGCGATCTCGGTCACATATTTCAATAAAATCTGCACAGGATAGTAACCGCTATCTATAATATTATTCCAATCAACTGTATCTTTATTTTCATCCAAAAACTTTATACTCAAGTGTTGATAGAGACAAAGAACAGACATATGATCTTTTAATTGATAATGTATATTTTCTTGAATGAACTCTGATGATAAAGTTTGATATTTAGCAATGTTATACCAATTCAATTTGTTTACGTATAATCTCATCATATCTTCGGATAATTCATATTTTTGAGAAATGTCATCCCAATGTTCTTTTTTCAAATTCTCTTTCGTGTTGCATTATAAAAAGATCGAAAGCACTGTAATGTCCCGCCATCTCTATTTATTAAGAAAAAATTTCAAAATCAAGTTTTTATAAATTGGCTCTTTTTTGAGTTACATTCAGCACATTTTCCCGAAATTCTTTTAACTCCGTTAATGTTTGCATAGTATTTTATATCGTTTGTGGCAGTTTTCTCTTTACATCTCACACAATATATGAGCGCCATTTATATAAGGAAAATTAGTCATCGTAACCACCTACTCCATTAAATCTGTTGTCGATGTTTTCAAAAGTTTTATCGACATCTTCTTTAAATTTATTAAAGTTTTCTTCTAGTTTATTTTACTTTATCGAGATATAAATCGTTGTATTCAACGAGTTTATGATCAATATTCTCAAAAGTTTTTGTGGCATCTAAACTAAACTTATCAAAAGACTGCTTATTTTTTTATAACTTTTTCATTAATTTTGCCAAAGTTTTCTTCTAGTTTAATTAATTTATCATGAAGTAAAGATTGATTAGTAACTACTCTTTTAAAAACTTCACCATTTTTTCTATCGGTTTCATTAAAACCCTCTTGAAATTTAGCGAAATCTTCCAAAAAGTTTGTTATTTTTCCATAAAGATCGCCTTTATATAGATTGAAATTTTCCTCAAAATTTGTAAATTTTTCATCACAATTTTCTATAGATCTTTTACTTCTTTCTTCAAGTTTTTCATAGACTTCTGTTGTAAAATCTTTAACATGCTGTTTATGATTCTCATAATTTTGTTTTAGTTCATTAAACATTTTAATAGGATCTTCTAATTGAATCATTACAACAACATCAAATGGATTAATTCCTTTACTAACACCGCTAATTCTTTTTCCTTTAAAATCTAAGGCATTTTTAACATTCGGATCATGTAAATCAACAATATCGATGTTTTCTGATAATTTTAGAGGTTTTAAAATTTGTTCTTTAACAACAACATCATGTTTGTCAATACCAGGTCGAACACCGACAATTCTTTTCTTATTAGCCAAACTAACATAATTCTTTTAAACTTTGATCGCTTCAGTAATTTCATCAGCTTTTTCGATATGAGACATTAAATTGGTAAATAATTTTTTTACACCATCATCAGCTTCTTTTTCCAATGTTTTTATTTTATCAGCAACTTCATTTGAACTCATGAAATTTGCAAGTTTGTTATCATATTCTGCTTTTAAATCTTCAATCTCAACAGCAAACATATCTGAATCTGGAAGGTTTTGTAATACATTTTCTAACTTGTTATCAAACTCATTTCTCAAACTATCAAAATTCAAACTATTATCTACATTTTGAATAATTTGTGTTCCAAATACGTCAAAAATATTTTGTGAATCCATATTTATTAAGCAATAATTTGTTAACAACTTCTTTAAAATCTTTACCATCACTCAGTTCATTCAACACAAAAACACATAAATGACCACAAATTGGGGGATCTTTATAGTCTTGAATCTGAGAATCATTGTAGTAAACGCTTGATTTTTTCAAATATTTAATCAATTCTATAGGTGGTTTGTCCTCAATTCTTCCATACGAATCAAAATAACATGCATTCTTATCATTTTTATAATAACAAATCCAATGCGTTTCCACTTCCCATAATCGAGTCTAAATTCACAATTCCACATTCAAATTTCTTAACTTTTTCAGGTAATGTATCTCTCATGAAGATTCCTCTAAAATGTTTAATATTTTTGCAGATTTCTTCCAATTCTCCGAATGTTAAAGGTTTTATATTTAATATTTTTTTTCAAATGTTTGATTTCACGTAATTCAAAGTTTTTTCATCTAATCCAGATCCTGTAAACATCTTCCAACTCTTTATCTAACCAATTTATAATGTTTCGAACAATAGGAATCACATCCTTTTTAACGATTGGAGCAGCTTTACGAACATAAGGAACAACATTTTTAACAACTGGAATATTTTCTCCAAAATCTAATAAATCTTTCAAAAGTCCACCATTTTTAAGTTCTTTCAACTGATTGTAAGAAAATTCTATTCTGGTTCCTTTATTGTTTTTCTTATGTTTTTCGAGTTTATTGTATTGTCTATTTGTTAAAAAATATCTTATCTTCGCCATTTTTTAGTTGATCTATTTTAAATTGAATACTAACGGGTATTTTCTTCTTAAAAGCGGATTTTATTTTTTCTTTCTGATTTTTGCTGAAATTTACATTCACCTCCATTTATATAGTTAAAATTTCAAGTTCTCTTCGATTCCCATTCCTAGTTTTCTCTTCAAAAACATTGCTCCAGCTGTTGGAAGCGCAACAAATCTTTCACCTAAACTAGCATCTTTTGATAAAAATCTATCCATTGCCTTATCTTGCAAAACTTTATCTGCGATATGTCTGGAATTTGTGTCTCTATGTTTTGCATAAAAAATATCGTGTTCCATAGCAGCTTGATCTAATTTTATTTATACCAGGATCTCCTCTTTTTAGTCTTTTTTCGAGTTTTGTGCCAGGCCCCCAGATACTGATAAGTTGGTACGTGTAATTCAAAAGGTAAATTGTTGATAAAATCATTCAAAAGTCCACTACCCTCAATCATAGATGAACTTATTGCCGGCAAAAACTCGTTTTTAAATATTTAATTCCATCAGGTTTTTTTCAATCATTTCATCAAGTTTGTTCGAAATAAAATCTTTAATCGCTTTCTTTTCGTTCAAAAAATTGTTGTTTCCAGCCTTTTCTTGAGCATAAATATAATTAATAATTCCATCGAGTTTTGTCAAATCGTCGATATATCTGTATTCAATCTTATTATCACTGTATTTTTCTCACACCTGATCCTTCGATTCTTTTTTCCCAAATTGGTTTAATCAAATTGAGATATTTTTTACCTTTACTTGACTTTGGTTTCTTAGTTGATGGATCATTATTTTTGTAAATTGAATCAGATTTCCATAAAATTTCAGTATACTTTTTCAAGTCTTCTTCAGAATATAAACCGTCTTTTGGAACATCAGTGCCTGTTAATAATCTCCATAAACCTTGAGTTCCTTCATATGTTTTTTTCATTAATAATGATATCATTATGCTCAAAATTCACGGGCAAATTTCCAATCATAAAACTTTTCTTTTTTCTGTCCCAATACAAACCAAATTTATCATCCTTTGCTCTAGGAAGAAATTTTTTACCAATTTCACCAATTATTATATCCGTTGTTCCAGGACTTATTGGTTCAACTATGGTAGAGTCTTCAATGATTCGAGGTCTAAATGGGTGTTGAAGATGGTAATTTTGGCAATTCAAACTCAGATTCTGGTATCGAAATATCGGCAAATTGTCGTACAACTGGAACCAAATTCATTAAATTTTGATTATCGCTTAAAACATTTTTCAATTTTGCCCTCAACATTTTTTATTGCAGATGTTACAGGTTGATTAATTTTTTTGAATAAATTCTTGTTCTTTTTCATCAATTCGAATCTGTTCTTTAAATTCTTTGATTAATTTCTTTTCTATTTGATCAAGTTTTTTTGCTTCTTCTGAAGTTACGTTCGCCATTTATTTAGGAAAATTTTGAAACGTAAACGTGGAACGTGGAAACGTGAACACGAAACGAGAACACGAAACGTGGAACGTAAAACGTGAACACGGAACGTAAAACGTGAACGTGGAACGTGGAAACGTGAAACACGAAACGTGAAAACGAGAACACGAAACGTGAACACGGAACGTAAAACGTGAAACGTGGAACGTGGAAACGTGAACACGAAACGTGAACACGGAACGTAAAACGTGAACGTGGAACGTGGAAACGTGAACACGAAACGAGAACACGAAACGTGGAACGTAAAAACGTGAACGTGAAACATGAACGTGAACGTGGAACGTTGAACGTAAAAACATGAAAACAACTAGATTATCACACGTTTATATTGGAAAATTTATTCAAATATTTGCCATTTTTAGGCTTCAAAGTTAGATTAATAGTTAAAAATCCGTAGTCTTCCTTCCAAATTTTATCACATAACTCAATAAAGTGGTTAAAACTCATATCAGATCCCACATAATTGTTATAAATCTTTCTCGAATAGTGATCATCTTGCTTAAAAATACACAACATATTCAGGTTATTTCTTATAACTTGTTTATCAACCTTTGAAAAGCATTGGGAAAGATAGATACAAGATATGTTTTTGTGACGAGACATTACGAAATATTCCTTAATAACGTCCTGATTTTCCAAAATACAATCATCAAAAACGATTAACGAATTGGGTTTACATTCGCTTAACGGAACTATGTCCTCAGAAGCATTATAAAAATGTGATATTTTTTTGTTTAAGTTTTTCTCAATATTTTCAAATCTTTCTTGTAATTTTTTATAGGCGTCCTGTTCTAAAGATTTACTAAAAACATACAAATTGGAATAAGGAATCAACCTATTGTAGATAAAATTCAATAATAAAGTTGTTTTTCCACATCCACTTGAACCAACAATTAACAATCTGATTGGTTGATCTTTCTTATTTTCTTCAAACGTTTGAAGTTTTATCTGATCTTTTTGCTTTAAAAATTTCTCCATTTAAATAGAAGATTTTCATCTTGAAGCAACGCTTGCGAAAATGAAGCTGTTCAAGTTGACTTCAGAAAGCTCTAAATTAGTTTTTAAACTTGGAACATCCTATTCATTTAGAGGAAGAATCAAATTATTTCATCGGTTTAAGCGGTTTTTATTCTGACAATTTTGTAATAAATATTAGTGAAAGTTCTCCTTATTGTATAGGATTTAGTGAGAAGAACATAACAAAATATTATGGTTTAAACAAAGGATATTATACTTTCGATCAAATTAAAAATTCCCTTAAAAAATTATCTGAAAACATTCAAACAATCAGATAAATCTTTAAACTTTGACGAAAACAAGTTTGAAATGCAAAAAAATTATCTCTCTAATAAAATTCAAATAAAATCACCAGTAAGAATAATGTTTTCAGCAATTATTGTAGATTTATTAGGGTTTGTTCAAGAAACTATTGAGCCAAATCAGGTATATTTAGGAAATAAAACGCCAAAATTTAGACCGTTTGATGTAATTGAAGTACATTGTAATCTCGTTGAACCTAGTTTTGAAAATCATACCGAACATTTACACAAAGAATCTGAAATTTTGTACACTTTTTTCCCAAATGTTGCTTATGGATCAAAAATCAGTGAAAAAACCGAATGAAATCGATTATATTCCAATTAGAAAAAATATGAAAAGAATTCAAAAAATCGTCTTAACTGTTCAAGACTCTGAGGGAAATTTATTAAATAATGAAAGTAAAACAACAATATATTTAAGATTGAAAAAGGAATAAAAATGAGTTGATGATGATGACAAAATTCAATATTTTTACTTAAAAAACAAGGGTCTATTCGAATGGCCCCTTAACAATCTTCATCCTGAC